>NC_060275.1:5008785-5053081 GCF_021613505.1 Equus quagga
GACCTGGGCATTTCTCTACCTGAGCTTTCTCCATCCATCTGGGGCAGTTATTGTTTTGCTCTTTTTAACTCTAAAGACTAACAGCACTGGCACACATTGATGCCCCATAAATGTTATTTAATATTTTAAAAATCCCCCACTTCACCCCATCTAGCCACTTATACTCCAGGAATTTCTTGCAGTGTTCTTAATATGCCATGCTATTCCATACTCCACTACTTTTGCTCTTTCACTCTTTTGTTTCCTCTATTAAAAATGTCCAACTTTGCCTTGTGAATACCTCCTTATCCTTTAAGATCCAATTCAAACATAACCTCTTAAAGAATACCTTCCTGCTGCTCCTAAGCAGAGCCAAGTACCCCCCGCTGTGGACCACTGTCCTTGCTCTCATCCTGTAGTGCGTCTCTACTCATGTCTGTCTCTCCTACTTGGAGCACATGACCACAGGGCCTTTGCACCACCTGGTCACTGGGCCTGCATGAAAAGGAAACTCCAAAGAATCTGCCCAGAGGGAAATGAATGAACGAATACACAAATCAGTGGTTATGCTTCTCTCCTATTTTCACTTCCAACACCTCCTCTCATTCAGTCTTGAGCAAAGGAAAGAGCGAAATCCTCCAGAAAACAAAGGACTTTCAGAAACACATGAACAGGAAGAGGGGGAAGAAAACAAGTTAACAATTAAAAAAATCACAGGACAGGCGAAGGAGAACAGAAGAGAGGCTACTCGCCTGCATTCCACTGCAGGGATCAGGATTCTTCCACTAAAGAATCCTGAGACTCCACATAGGTTTTTTAAGTCAACACGGAGCCATTGTAAAATAAAAGTAAAGGATCAGTCCCTGAGATCTGACTTCATCCCTGGAAAAGTCCTCAGAGACAGAGGTCAACGTCTTCAACTACAACACCCAGAAACGACGACGTGTATTTTATTTCTATTTTGTTATAGGTTGATCATACTTACTGCCTTGGGACAAATCCCTGACCCTACTCTTCCATGGAAAAAATTCAAGAAAACACCACCACAAAAAAGCAGCAGAGGGGATGGTGGTGACAAAGGTGCTGTCCTTTCACTGTGAGGAGAGCCCAGGAACAGCTTCCTCTGCTTTTTCTCCATTGTCCTACCCTTACTCCAACTCTCTCCTGGATTTATACAATACTTCCCTGGAAAATACTCTAGAATCATGTCCAAGAACAAGTTTTTTTAATTTTAGCATTATAACTAAGAGATCTCTTAGATTTTCAAACTACAAAATGATTTGTATATAAAACAATGTCCATTCACATTGTTTAAATACAATATTTAACCAGTATTTCAAGGACTTTGTTAATTTTGTATTCCTCACTGACACGAAGCGAGACAGTAATCATTAACGTGGCATTTTTAAAATTTCAAACTAAAGACAAAAATATATCATTAAACAAAAAGCATTAAAATATTATATGGATAAAATATGTAATACACCCTAATAATAAGAGTATTTTAATGTTAATTTAGATGTTTTTTACAAAACTGAGAGACGCTGCACTTTATATTGTACAAGCATAATTCCTGCCACAATATAAAGCAAACTTTTTCTATCTATATCTCTTTAACCAAAACAACCAGCTGAACCAAATACTTATCTTATTTAGATACTTCTGTAGATATGATGGGTGTAATTAATTGCTCAGCTAAAAATGCAATTCCATGGTGCTTTCAATGATTTAGGTATACAAAGCTTTAGTTCTCAGAACAGACTAAAAATAGTGATTTTAATTTATTCCTGCTGCCTACAATTACCCACAACCATGTATTTTTAAATATTTCCAGCCTATAAAAATTACTAATTTTTGCCACTTGTGTTTATCTGCATTTAGACTTTGATTTGGATAAATTAAGCTCTCGAGTGTTCCTTGCTTTATGAAACTCTGCATGTTGTACACTTCAACACAAATAAATGACTTGTACCATTAGAGGTTTAAATAATGCAATGTATTTCATGCTCAGCCTGAAGCTGGATTCCAATGAAGTTGCTAATGCACGTAATGATTAAGTGTAACTCAAATACTAACTGTGTTGTTGAAAACATGACAGGCAATAATTTGGTCTATTATATTCTGCCATTTAATTGCCTAGTACAGACATTCTCTGACACGTTATGAAGCAATGATTTACAATTATTCAAGCTGCAAAGGTCAGAAAGTGACATTATAATCATCTACATAGAGATCCCTTCTAATGCACAAAAACTAGGTAATGCCACACACACCAAAAAAAAGAGTTTTACTGCATTAGTAACTTTCTATTTAAGGTTTCTTAAACCAACTAAGAATAAACAGTTCATAAGAACATTAATACACAATAGAAAATGTCTAGAATCTTTCCATGAACCCAGAGGTGACAGATTGAGAAAATGCCTTTATTCTCTCTTCATTAGGTAAGTTCCACTCAACTACTTAACTCTATGCACAAGATTCAAGACGACATATAGGAAAATCAATCAGAAAATAACATAATCCCTAAATCACGCATACTGGAGTCTTTGTGAACAATGGCACACAAAAGTTAGGTATCATTTCCTAGGTTTACTGAAATCAGAGGCTACTTACTAGTTTTCTATTCTTTTATTTTTTAGTAACTAGTAATGAAAAACAAAAACAATAACCCAAATTGATCAATTTTACGCTTATCCTAATGGAAAGACAGTAAAATCCTCACTTTTTTAGGCACTTACCTCTCTCTATTATACTAACAAGTTCAATTTGTAACCACTTAAGTGCAATAAATTATCAACACATAAAGAACAATGGGGAAAAATAATAAAATTATTTTTAACACTTTAATATGAGAAAAGTGAAACGGAGGTAGAAAAAAAAAAAAAAAAGACCGAATACCAGAATATTAATGCAAAACACTGCGCAAGAAATTTTTTTTCAAAGAATGTAAATCTGAGGAAAAGCAGAAAACAAAAGTGGCTGAGGGCTGGAAGGAGATAAGTTACAGTTATCACATGCTAGCGGAAAGAACCTAAAGAGAAACAAATAAGTACAAAGGACAGTCAGTAACCCAAACAATAGATATTGCAAAAGCAGAGAAATAAAGAAAAGAGACAGTTAAAAGGCAGGGAAGAGTAGTCTACCATTACCAGTGCATAATTTAAGTCCATCTCTAAACCCCCTTTTACTCTCAAGTTTACCATCTGTACAATGGGGATAAGAAACATGAGATAAACAATCCTATGAAACCACAGAGATCAACAAATGAAATGAATGTTAGGTAAGGTGTACACTAAACCAGAGCACTGCATAAATACTATTTATTAGAGAGTACTATACACACTATTGTGTGGGGAGGGGTGTATATATATATATACACAGAGAGAGTATTAAAATAAAATTAAATGAATTTAACAAAACATGGTATCTATAATGACTTTCTCAAGCCACTGAGATTGTCAAGTTTTTAACTACTGAAAAAAACAAAAGTAGAGCTCACTGATTTAGTAAAAATACGTTTAGCCTATTTTTAAATATATGTTCCCAACAAAATTATTAACTTCTGTATAGGGATGCTTGCTTTATTTCTTATTTTCTCCCCCACTAAACCCTATGTCATACCCATAGCACATTTTCATGTTAACCATCCATCAAGTGCTAAATATAAATCCACCCACTCATATATTCTATAAAATTCCTCTTGACATCACACTCAGATGTAAGAAACTGTACTATTCAAAAATTGCTCCTCCTAAAAGTGAAAGTAAAATAAAAGGCTTTTAATGAAGTTATCTATAACATGTTCTTAAATGGGAAGTGCAAAGCACTACATTTTTGAAATTTTTACTATGACATGAGCATGTAAATCATGGGTAAACAAAACTTAAATCCTGAATTCTGAATCCTAGCTACCTAATAAGAATTAGACATCCAGTACATTCAGCTTCTTTGTCAACTAACTGAAATCCACGATACACTGTGGTAAGATTTGCCAATGAGGGGGGAAAAAAGATACCTTAAAATTGAGCTTAAAGATTTAAAGAAAATCACCACAGGTCTAAACTCTTAAACAAAAGTGTAAAAGGCAGTTTATGGTAAGGGAGTAGCTAGTGCACAGCCCCTAACCTAAGCCTTAGTAAAAATATAAGACACATACTTGATGGCATTTACAATCATCTTATATGCAGATATGAAAAGAAGTCAAACAATCACAAATAATCAGAAACATTAAAATTGAGCTCAATTCAACAGAATGCACTGTCTGCTGTTTTCATCAATTTCACCATAAAATATTAGTTTTTTTCAAGAAAACCAAGAGGTAACTAAGAAAAAATGGTACAACATTGTCAGTAATAATTTCATTTTAAAAATGTGCCTGCCTCACTATTTTTATATATTATCACTCAATCACAACTATTTGAAAAACAGTTTTATGTCTTACGACTCAAATAATGAAGAGGTCATTATTAAAATTCTAAAAGACAGAGACTGGGAAACTAACTATTGCAGAAAGGAAAACATCGTGCAGGACCTTCTGTTTGTGACAAAATTATAGAGTTAATGTTCCTGAAAGATCACTTCACCTCTTAAAGCATGATTTTTTAAAAGGTAAAATTTATTGCAATTAAAGCTAATGAAGAAATGCAGCATGAGCTGCTTATGTTCAGGAACTAATAGGTCCACTGAGCATTTCCAAGATTATTTAGCCATCAATGATAATGAATTGACATTGTCAGTGATGTTAATGTACCAATGTTCTCTACTGCTACTAATCGGATAGCCAAATTCTTCCTTTTTTTCTTTGTTTTTCACTTGAATTTACCTACAGACTGCCCCACCCCTTTGCAACACTGAAATACAGAACAATCTATGATACTTTTTCTTTACCACTAAAGGCTATGTAATTCATTATTGTTTCAACTACTAGAGCAATAGGCATTCTTCAGTTTACTGCAATTCTTCAGAACTTTTAGCTTCACTGTGAAAATATCTATCTTGTAAAAATTACTGTTATGTAACTTTTAAATCAAATTTCACTTTAAAAAATTAACAGAACTATTATCTCATAGTCAAATAAAATTCAATGACTGCCATAAGTTCTAAGACATACAATTTTGGACTCTAGATTGCTTTTCCTACACACACATACATGTAAGACCTCTATGATAGCAGCATAAAACTCAATGTATCCATATGTATTTATAATTCTCTATCTTGGGAATCAAATGTATAAACCTCCAATGCAACAATTCAGTTGTATGTGGTAAGCAATGAGCTAAGCAAAGTGTGCACTGTTCAAATTACACACTCAAAGCCCATCAATCATGTATTGTTTTTGATGCTACATATGTCAGAACTGTTCTCTGAAAAAGTTTCTTCTCTTTCCAGGGTCTTAGTAATCCTAAGAAAAAAATGAATGGAATTAGATTTCAAATAACAGAGTATGCAAAAATTGTTTACTTATTTTGCAGAAATGAGGAAGAAACTGCTTATTGCCATGTAATAGCAAATTTTCACTGGAGTCAGGGCTTTCCTCCTTCCCATAGCTCATATGATAAAAACAATAAATGAGATATCTTTTAAAATTCCAAGACCCAGAGTAATTAAAATGAACCATTTGGCACTCGACCCTTGCAGCTAAAATCAGGAACAACAGAACTCATTCTCCCACTGATCTTCAGGGGCTCCAGGACAAAGGTTTGTCTTCATTTACTTTAGTTGCAAGTCACTGACCCATCAATTCTGCCAATGAATACATCACAGACCATGGTTAATAAAAGTGCTCACAAAGTTATCTGTAAAACTATCTTAAGGGTCAAAAACTACAACTGTATCCTGGGATGAAACGTACTGCCCAACAAAAAACAGAAGTTTTTTTGGACTTAAAAGATATTTACACAGTAGTGCCAAGCAGAAGAATCTTGGGCTAAAAAAATAAACCTAACATAACATAGACACATTGCGTAATTTCATTGAACCTGTAGTATTTTGTGAATTAGCCATAAGAATTGCAAGTTTCTCAGGTTTCACATAAAGTGTTTTTACATGATATGCACTTATTAGTTAATTTCTCCAGCATTATAATATTAAAATATATTTTTAATCAGAAGTAGGGTATTAAAATCCAGCTCTGAATGTCCTATGATATACCACAGATGTCATGGCATTTTAAAACCTTTTAAACATTTCTGCTAAATTAATTAGTTTTGCATTAAGGCATCTCACTGCTTCCTATTAAATGCAACACATTTGAGTGACAATTAAACATTGTGAATAATTCTTTAGAGGAAAGAGCCATTAACCAAAAAAGGAAAACAAGTTTTGAAATAAAGTTACACAAAAACACACATTATACACACACTGTTTCTTTAAGCTTCATCCTTACAAAACTCAGTAAGCCACTGTCTGAAATTAAATCTTTTTTTTTGCTTTTTTCCTTATAGAATATGCCAATGGATCCAAAGAGCCATTAATGTGATTAAAATTAAAGCTGTATAGCAAAAGGAAAAAAAACATGCATATACACTCCCAAAGCTATATTATGTATTTTTTTATGTCTTTAAATGGAATTTACAGTTCTCTCTGGCAATGTGAATGAACATCCTATAATTTAGTCAATTTACAGATTACAGGTTCAAATTGACCTTGTAGCCCATAAAATTGCTCATCTTCAGTACAGGATTAGAAGTGGGAGAAGAATGTCATAACTGTATTTAAGGAATTTACCATAACAATGGAAAGGAGGATACGCATGCATAATTTTAGCCACTCTTACTCATATCAGTTTTGAATTCTGAAACAATGGATATCCTGCACATGCTTCCTGGTTCACCACGGTAGAGATGGTTTCAATTTACTCACCCACAGACATGACACTTGTATTCCCTCATCCCAAGGTGCCTTTTGACATGGTTTCTGGCATCTCCAAGCTGAGCTGTTGCAAAATGGCATATCTTGCACTTGAATGGTTTTGATCCTAAGTAAATTTAACATAAAATATGATTTGAATTTGAATAATACATTACTGATAGTTTAAAAAGAGGCCTAGATCTTAAATCATACTTTTAATCTAATTACAAATTTCTGTCCCCAGAAGGGAATCCTTGCATTCCGTGGTAACTTGAATGGACCTGCATTCCATACTTACTCCACCAAGAGGACGTTAATGTTTCAGTGAGTGTTCCTAACTGTCAATAACATTTCTGAGATTTAAAATCAAAAGTGATACAGTTGAGCAGCACTAAGTAGATGAGATGAGCTAAAGTAATTTTAAATATTTTTCTTATAATTCACAAAAATATCTTTTAAAGTCACTTGACATTTAAAGTGGAATATTTTAAAATATTTTTAAAACATGAATGCATACAGAGTAGATGATATTTTTCAAGGTATATTTATTATCAAATAAATTTCTCAGTGGCCACCTCCTTGCTTCCTCATATTTCTGCAGCTTTGAATTTATTCACATTAATAATGGTATTTCAGATTTTTTTTCTGACATTTATCCCAAATGATTCACTATGTTACTATTTTAATAACAAAGTAAAAGTATATAGTGGATAAATTATTTGCTTTTATGATCATTTTATAGTCAAAAATCTGTGATGATTCTGCAAACCAAATGTACTGACATTTTGGTTATTATTGATTTCAAGAACAAATATTTCATCATAAAAAGGACAGTAACAAAAATAAGTAAAAAAGCAAAGCAACAACTTTTTTTTATTTCATAAAGAAATAAGGTTAACCTATACTCAAAAATGAGAAAATAAAATTATTTCAGAGTCGACAAATTTGGTGTCAGTAACAGACAGACTATAACTAGAACATAGTTGCTAACAGACAATCAGTACCCACAGCAATGGGAAGCAACACTCTTTTAAAGTCTAACATGTATATACCATTTTCCAATTTTCTAACCACTAAATCTTCAAAAGATAAATCAAAATCATAAAAATCACAGTTTAAAATCAGTACAATATGTTTCTGGATTTTCGTATCATGTTTAGTACCTATTTGGTGAAATATCTCTTCTAATACAGTTAGAAAGAATATGAAATATGTAGACTTTAATAAATATACAAAAAGAGCTCAAATTTTAAAAATTGTAATAAATTATATTTGATCAATGAAGCTTTGTGCAGTGCCCTTGAAAAAAAAATCCTCCAAGAATACTTTGTTGAAATTGAAGCACTCAGTAAAAAATTTTAGTCTTAAATTTCAATTTAATTTCCAAAAGCTGACAAAAATAGTGAAGCATTTAATTTTAATCTTCTAACGGAAATAAAAAAGTCAACAGTACTAAGCACGGGCAGACAAGGTTGAATATTTCACAGTTCAATGACAATGAAGCCAGATCTCTTAATACTTCCATTTCTACTGTTAGAAGTAGATGTAAAATATATTTAGCACCTGAATGGTTATATCTAGTCAGCTTTATATGTTTAAATGTCAAAAGCAGGTTGAGACTGCAGCTTACAGCAATCACATTCTATCAATCACATTAGAAACTACAGTTTATTTAAATGATTCTGATAAAACTAAGCCTATCACTACTTTGAAACATTTCATCTCAACACAGAATTCTATGAAAGGACTTATAAAAGAGTGAGAAGAACCAATTTCCCTGTACTTTAAATTAAAATGCATTACAGATAACAAGGTAATTAGGAAATTACTAACTAACGATAACATCAGGACCCCAAAAAGAGAAGATAAAGCTCTCTCAACATCTGCATCACAATTTTGGTAAAAGGAATTAAAAGATCTTGTGCATTTGGGATTCCAGTTTTTCTCTTGCTCACACTGCACTGACACTGTGATGAGCTCCTCCTGGTGTTGGCACATGTGCCATGAGCGGCCAGACAGACCTGTGTTTTCAGCTGACTATGCGTGGCTCCTTGGTGCCTTCAGGTCTCAGTGATCATGATGGTGTGGTGACAACACACAAATCAGCTCTTTGGTTGGTTGCTCTCATGCAGAAATCACGGAGGCCCTGACTATTT
Source organism: Equus quagga (assembly GCF_021613505.1). Classification (NCBI taxonomy): domain Eukaryota; kingdom Metazoa; phylum Chordata; class Mammalia; order Perissodactyla; family Equidae; genus Equus; species Equus quagga. The sequence continues at coordinate 5,017,770 of NC_060275.1, forward strand.
TTCCTATCTTATATTCAGAGTACACTGTGTTTTAACATCTCCTTTCTGTGTCATAAAAATTCAAATACAAGTGAACTAGACATAATGCTTTTCAATACAAGAAGAAAAAGTTTTGTCTTTTTCTAACTGATAATGTTTCCATTTTTAAGCTTGCTATGCACATCCCAAAATTAATCCAGGCACAGTGTTTATAAGGCAAAATTTGTAAAACCATATATTTCTAAATTTCTCTTTCTCTCAGGTACATTGTGATTATTATAAACTGTGAATATTATTTTAAATAGTTCCACTCCTTAGGACAGCATTATCCTTAGTAGGTTTTTTTCTTTTAATTTGGCCTGTGAGGTTTTTTGGAAAGGGAAAAACGAAAGAGGCTCTCTAGCTTTCTGGCACCTTACAATTTTACCAAAAGAATTCCAAAGATGTTAAAAACTAAGTCTTCACTCAGACCTACACAGGCATTCCTCAACAAGAGTTATTGCTCATTGCTATGCAAAATGGATGTGACATTAACATTAAAAAGATAATAAAACTTTAGGTCTTGAAGAACCAAGTAAGGCGTATATAACCCAGCATCTAACGCTTCTCAATTAGAGCCTCGATTCTACAATCCTCCCTAAATATTGATCACTTCATTCATTCATCTGCTGACTCACTTATTCATTCATTCAACAAACACTGAGAGCCAACTATGTGTAGGGTGCAGAGATGAAGCAGCGAACAAAGGAGAGCCCCTGTTCTCACTGTGCTTCGAGGCCACAGGCTAACTCTCCTGACCATCTCTTCCCCAACTGACTCGGCTTGTAAACTGTCACGGATTAAGTAGCAAACATACCAGCCCCAACTTGAGAATTTTTTAGTGAAGTCACAGGACTCCCTAGCTCCCCACATGCGAACATTTTCAAGCAGCACAAGTGATGAGTGCACCCGGAACATGAGATGAAAGGCTTCAGACAGTCTCCAGCTTAACGACATCTGCCCTGTTACATAAAATTAAAACTCTAACGGAATAATGCAGGAGAGAAAATGAACAGCTTCTTTTGTACTACTAACGTAATGAGAAAGGAGACACTGCTCTTCCCGGTCATGCTGAGGGTGGCATACCAGCAAACGCACAGGCAAACTCCAGGATGCTTTTTTCCTACAATTATTGATAACCAAAACTCATTTATTTCTTAGAATGCTGCTTTTATCATAGTGTTAAAGACAGGAAGAAAAGGTTACATAAAACATATAGTAAATCACAAAATATGAAAACAGGGATTGGAAGAATAAGCCCTTTTCCAGTTAACCATTAATAACAGTCCCTGCATTACTATTTCAGGGACATAAGCAAAGTATCCGAAAAGCAATTCATTCTAAGATGCCCCAAGAAAAAAACCTGGATTGGATTAAAACCTGGAAAGCAACTTCCCCCAAAAAATGACTTGCAAAATTGAAATAGTAGACCGCATTGTGTACTCAGAAATAGTACTCTGTGGTGCTTCAGAACACAATAAAAATGTACTTGCTGATAAGCCTAACATAAGATGTTAAAAAGTATGCTAACTTTTACTAAATGTTACAATCAATGATGTAACTTATATAAGTAGGGTTACTTTGTCACATATTGATAGTTACCTCACTTTCACATCCACATTAACTTGATTTTAAATGCAATTAATACATATAGTCAAGGAAGACTAATGGACTACATTCTGCACTTAACCTGGTGGACATTTTCAAATGGCACAAGTGACCAGTGCAAACCTATTTTGCATTGTAAACGACTAAATAAATCTTAATGGATTAAGAATGATCAGCTATCAACACACAAGGGAAATTAAGTGCTGAAATGCCTACATTGATTATTTTAAATTATTAGCCTTACTCTGTTCTTGAATTTGTATGCTTTTAGTGAGCTTTAACACATTTACAAGACTTATTGACTATAATTACAAGAGAATTCAAGTAATGGACACATCAATTATAAGCAACATGTCTTGACCAGACAGTTGCATAAAGAATTCTAAAAAGAGCTCCATTAGCATCTTCCTCTTAGTTTTATTCAGTTTTATCTGCCTTAAGAGGGCATATTAAGAAAGTACATATTTTCTGCGCATGTGAACAAGTCTGATTTCTAAAACCATATTATTTCAGGAAGTGACCTGCAACACAGTACTGACAGAGATATTAATAATGCCAACAAGTATGTATTTGGACTTATTCCCCAAAAATGGCTCTATTGCATGAGAAGAGTTGACACCAAGAGTACAATGTTTATATTTACCTAGATTAACCTTATGCAAGTTACTTATGCTCTGTTACTTTCTTCAATGAAAAACTTTTATCTATCTTTAATCATCCTAACTATTAATAATGTTTCATACTCTTTTGTCTTCCTCCTTGTAACCATGCACTAAGTTTCAAAAACTGCATGAATTTAAAGTATAGCTTTAATAATAAGCCATTATTTAAAAGTACAGTAAAATAAACCTTACAGTTTTAATGAAAATATGTTCATTGAAATGTGAATTTATTATTCAAATCCACTCATAAATTCCACCATGGAGACAGAACTTGTCTAAGCAGAGTACAATGATTTAGAAAAGCTGTCTATTTAAAATAAAGAATGTATGGCAGGTTTATAGAAACAGTGCACTGAATTTTTACATAAATTTAGAACAGTAGCTTATGCATTTTCCACCAAAAAAAAAGTTTAAAAAAAATTTCTACCCAAAATTAAACAATAAAATGGAACACTACATGTGACACAGCACAGAAACTAAATCAGGTGCTACCTTCACAAAAAACAAATCCTCAGGACATATTAACTTTGAAAAGCATTGACTAATTTTGATCCTTGAAAGTAGAATCTTGTTGCCTGGGAGTCACACTTTTGGATATAAACTATCTGGCAACAAATATTTTTAAATCCTTAAAATTTTAAGAAAATTTTTATTATCCCATTCCTCAAAAGCCATTTAATATGTCCTCTGAAACCCAAAGTGCCACTTAATAGATACCTTGGAGCACCAAACAATTAGGACTTAGAAACAACTGACAGCTGAAAGAGACAAGAATTTAACAAAGGCATCAGACGAACTAGGTGTTTTTGATAAAACGAAAAGAAATTTGTCAAATAACCTGCCTTTGGAATCACTAAGGCTTAAATACCTTTAGAAATGCTAAGTGACAGCAAGGACTCATGGCAGATGTCGAGAGAGCGCCCCACTGCAGGACAATGTGAACTTGGTGGAAGGTCAACAAGCAAATGCAGCAAGTACCCCAATGCTCAGACAGGAACAAACGTCCACATTTTATCATTCCTGTGCACTTTATAGGTAAATAGAAGTTTGCTGTGGTTTACATACCTGTGTGAGTGCGAATGTGTGCTAGAAATGCCATGGAATTGCTACTTCGACACATCTTCCCACAATACTTGCACACATTTCCCTGATTTTCCTCTCTCTCTCGGTTGATTTGCTCAGTGTCTTCCACTATGTACTTATTCACCTCCCGTAGCAGTTCCTCATGCTGCCCTTTAATATGCAGAAATAAATTCTGTTCAGAATCAAAGGGCTCTGTACACTTGACACATTTAAAGGTGGCCCCTCCCTCTGGAAGCTCTTCCACGCTGGCCTGTTCATTTCTCATATGCCCAGCACTAGCCAAATGCTGATGAAGGTTGCTCTCCGTATAGAAGGATTTTCCACACAGTAAACAATGAAAGTGTTTCTCTTTTGTAGGATGCTTCATGGCTATGTGAACATTCAGTCCACTCAAACCATCTGCTAAGAAGCCACAGTCATCACAACGGATTCGTGTGGATTCACCAAAGGAACTACCTTCAGATTTCTTCTTTCTCACACCTTGAGCACAGTCTTTTAAGGGCAACTCACTAATTCTCACTCCTGTTGCTATAAGACCATCTTCAGACTGATCTATCAATTCACCATCTTCAGGGTTCTTTATTCTTATTATGGAGGAATCAAACCGGCCAAAACGATACGTGGCCTGTCCTTTATCATCAATACTGATTATAGTTTCATAAACATCATTACTTTCAACTGTGCTATCAGAAGCCGGACCATCCTCTTCCAAAATAATTTTAGTTTCATGTTGGGAATTCATCAGAATTTCCTTATTCTCCAGAACAGGATCTTCTTGCCTATCTTTCAAACCCTCTGAACTCTGCACACTTCCAACTTTGCTTTGACCACTGCTCTCTAGGTTTAGCTGTTGTCTTGTCATTCCCATCACAACAGGGATGGTGCTGTCAGCTGACTGCTCTCCACCTAGAACTCCAGCACACACATGTTTGCTAAAGACCTTATCTGCATCACCTCCTACATTTCCTCCATCGCTCTCACAATGAATATTTGGATCAACGATGTCATTCAACACACTGTGGTTTTTCTTTACTGTCTCATAATTGAAAGCTGAGCTTCCCAAATTTTCATTCTGAAATTTTCTTGGGGAGTCATAATTAGAGGAAATATTAAGGGACACTATCTCGTCAGGTTTCATAACTTTATCCTTGGCAAGGGGCTGTTGGAAAGTTTCACAAAAGGAATGATCTTCACTGAGATTAGAGTCTTCTTCAGTCTCAATTTCCACAGAGTCAGGAGCACAGAGTACTTTAGACATATCCAAATTAGTGTTCTCATCCAAAATAGAACCAGCAGTATTTCTCGATTTAAGAATTTCAGATGGTTGGTCTGAAATTATTTGAAATTCTTCAGAATTTTGTTGCTGCTGCTCTTCGGCTATAATGATGTTTTTGGACATTTCTGCAGAACTCACTTCTACGTTAGAAGAGTTCAAGTAAGACTGTCTTTTTATCTTGTGTTTTTCTGTTGCTGCATGCCTAGTCATCTCCCGACGAGTCACAGCATAGTAATCACATGCCATGCAATAAAATGCAAACTCTTTTGTATGTTTCCGTTTTATGTGCAGTTCTAGAGAAGCAGAAGAGTGAGCATTAAACTCACAGTGTGTACATTTATTATCACTTGTGTCCATTACATCTGTCTGGGAGTGTGCATCCCCCTGTTGGACAAGGTCCTCTGGTTCTAGAGAGATTTGTTCCTTTTTATCAGTAAGGTGACTGTTAACTTCCCCATCTATGGCATGAAATACATTTTCAACTTCAACTTCAATTGAATTTCCATGCTCTACTACTGGCTTTTCTGGAATGGAGGTATCTAGGTCAGCTGACTTGTTAGCGTGTTCTTCTGAAATGGTCATCGCTGAGTTGGTGTTCTTTCTACAGGCTTCAAGGTTACTCACTTCGGGGCCAACAATGATATCTGAACTTTGTTTTCCATTTGCTTCTATTTCTACCCGCCCTTTATGTTTCTTGGTGGCACAGTGACGCTCCATATCTCCCTTAGTTACAGTATAATACTTACACACTTTGCATAAATAACTATATTGGTGACTGTGTTTTCGTCTAATGTGAACAGTCAAGTTTGTAATACTAGAGGCCAAAAGACCACAATGCGAACATGTCCTTGAGATATTACCTTTAGGTCTCCCTCTCTTTGCAGTGGTCAGAGCTAATTCATCCTCTTTGGTGATTATACCAGACTGTGACAGTTCCTTGGTAGTTAGCATGCTCTTCTCAAGACAGGAATGCTCCTGTAATTGCACACCTTCGACATGGCCTTCTACCCTACCATTTCCAGAAATGTTAAACTCTTCTTTTTTATCATTTGCACCTATACATACCCTTTCAATACATTCTTCAAAGCTTAAGCCAATATTATTTTTCTTAGCATTTTCAAGATGCTTGCTTCTCTTAATGTGTTTCTCCATTCCTTCTTTGCTTAATGAATAAAGGTTACATGCCTTACAAAGAAAGTGATAGTCTTGACCATGCCGGAGCTTTATGTGTCTTGTAAGAACGGTGGAAGACCTTGTTTTATAAAAACACTTCTTACATTGAAACTGAGGCTTACTTGAATGCCTTACTTCATTTCCATGGCTTACCCTGGGCTTAGCAGGTTCTTCCTGAGCTGCTTTTCCCGACTCACTCATAGAATCTTTTGTGTTTTCCGATTCTAAAGTACTTAAAGGTAAAGTCTGTAAAACCAAATCATTGTTAAATGATTGAGAAGTCTTTGGTTGAACCAATAAGCGAACATGCTTCTCAGTTGTTTTGTGTTCTTCCATGTCTTTCTCAGACAAGAAGAACAGATTACAAGGAGTACAAAGAAAACCCATACTGTGCTTTTCCTTCATATGGTCTCTAAGATTTATTTCATTCAAGGAAATAAACGAACAACACTGACAACTGAGGGCAGAAGCAGTTTGCTGATGCTGGTTATTGTGCAAATGTTCATCTAAGTCCCTCCTCGATATACTGGAGAAGTCACATGTCTGGCAGTAAAATTTCATCTCTCTTGCGTGGCACCTTTTCACATGGATTTCCAACTCTGCTCTATTTGTAGCTATCTGACCACAGTCTGCACAAGTACACAACATCTGATGGTCAGAAGCTGGCCTGACTGTGAGAGAATCAAAGGAGCACGGGATATGAGAGGTTCTTTTGTCCTGCTTCGGGTCCTGGGTTTCCAAGGAAGTCACGCACAGAGTGTGGATACTGCCACTCGTTTCTACATGTTTAGATGTTGACTCTGCATCACTTGTTTTCATCTGTGTTCTGAAGTGTTTCATATACATCCTCTGAGTTTCATTAGTCCCTCTTTTATTAATTCCTAAAAGATTAAATCTTTTCTTTGCCTGGCCTTTTAAGGTGAAAGTGCCACTTCGTCTCCGGAAGCTATGACCCAACATGAGAACACTGCGCTCAGGTCTCGGTCTCAAGGCTGTGCTGACACCATGTGCTGACTGTAACGTATTTTTGGTAGATTCCAATGTATCTAAGAGACCCTCCGAGGTTACTAAAGCTCCTAACTTTTTACTCTGGTTTTCAGGATTTTGAACCATTCCAGGGGCAGTTATGTTTTCTTCAACAATCTCTCCTTTTTCCGACGAAGTATTCCTGGAAGGCGTCATTTCCACAAGGAGCTCACTGCTACTTCCACTCTGTTTAGAAATGCTTCCTCTGAAATCTTGAGATTTGCTTCCAACATTTCGTAATCCTTTTGAATCACTATTCTTTGCTATTGGTTTAGAACCTCTTGGTTTTGCATGAATATTTTTTGTTCCCATAGTACATGGTTTCTTAGGAAAAGGCTGTTTTGTTAAGATCTGTACAAATCCTCCACGAGCAGCAAGATTCTGACGCCGCAGATGTGTTTTGCCAAGATAATGTGCATTCAACAGGTTTTCTTCCACACACTGAAAACCACAAAGATCACAAGAAAAGACTTTCTGTGGCCCATGTGTCTGTCTGACATGCATATGGAGAGCTGCACTGCTCTCCGCTTTGTGGCTACAGTGGCAGCAGGCATGTTCCTTAGACTGTTGCAAGTGACATTCGGCATGCTTTTCCAAATCAGAGCAAGAAGAAAACATATGACCACACTCATTGCACTTGAAAACTGTCTCTCCATTTCCAATGGTACAACTAACACTAATCTCTTTCAGGGGAAAAGGAGGTTCTCTTTCTGGATCGAGGGAAACCATCTCCTGAGCAGACTTTTTTTCAGTGTCCGTTTTCAGAGAAACAGAGTCAACAGTGCTTGAACTGCCCAGAGGGGAGAAGGCATTGGGAAGACATGTGCTTCCATCCAAGCAGTCACTCAGGAGGGACTCCTTCACCACCTCCTCTAAAGGGATGTCCACTTCTGAGACTGTGCTCTCAGACGTTTCTGATCCACGAACGCCCTGCTCCGCGGATTTAAGGGGCTCTGCCTCGGCTAATTTCATTCGTTTGGAAGCATGTTTATTTTCGTCTTCCTCCACAACGACAGTGTCAAAGTTTGATGATTCTGAAAGACCTCTTTTGCTTGTGGAATTCTCGGAGGATTCCAAATCGGATATAGGCCCACCATCTACATCAGGGGATGAAATATTTTCCAAGTCTTTTGCTTCTTTTTTTACTTTCTCATCCTCATCATTCTCCGGTTTCTTCTCAGTATCCATCATTAATAAAGTGCTAATGACCTTTCTTGTGTCATGGGGGGCTCACTTGGCATTCATAACCTGTGAAGAAAATAACCATGGTATTAAACCTCTGAACGTAAATGACACATATTAGTCCAAAAGTCAACATAAAGTAACACATTGGATGAAAAAATATCATAAAATTAGCCTCAAGATTTCCTTTATATTGAGATGAATGTGATCACATGTATGAAGTTCTGTATGAGAGCATGAAATCAGATTTTGGGAACATCACATCATACGCACACTGCTGACTCAGGAAGCAACACTATGAGATCTTTGGTAGAAAAACTGATTCTCAACCAGCATGCAAAAAACTCCCATGTTTCAATTCTCTTTACCAGTACACTTCAATTTACTACTTTGGGAAAAAAAAAAAAAACACGGAGAAAGCTTCTTTTCAAATAACGTTCAATGAACTCACACTCTGTAAAATACATTAAACAAAACTCCTGTGACACAAATCAGGAAGTCAGGCCTCCCCTCCCAACAGAAGCCCAAGTCCCAGTATAAAAGAAATGCAGTTTAAAACCAACTGCTTCATCCTTTTCCCCTAGAGCAAAGAGCCTTACCATTACTTTTCTAAATATTCCTAGTTAACCACTGCATATTCTCACCACATAACACCATTCATGCACAAGCTCTTTTGCCAATGAAAAGCCACTCCTACTCCAGTTGTCCATCACCAATTTCTTCACCTAACAGTCATTTTGTGTCGTCTGAAGGTTAACGGCAAAGGGAAATGTCAGGGGTAGAGTAGAATTAATGAAGTAAATTTTGGACGGGGAAAGGAACTTTATTGAAAAAATGCTTTAAAAATCAATAATATTGATTTTATTTTTCATTATGCTATTTAATTCAATTAAAACATATCATTTTCCATTTACTTTATACCATGATTGGAATTTTCAGCCAAATGCCATTTGATTTGATGTTACTAAAAAGCTATCATGTACTATGGCCTCAAAGTTAATGATAACTTTTTAACTCTTTTTTCCATAACGATGACAAACCACATGAAGGCTGTTGCTCTGACCCTGCTAAAACCAGGGAACAAAAAATATATGTAAGCTATGATACCAAAAGCATGAGCAACAAAAGGAAAAGTAGATAAACCAGACTTTGTCAAAATTAAGAACTTCAAATGACATTATGTTTCAAAGGCCACTATCAAGAAAATGAAAAAAACAACTCACAGAATGGGAAAAACTTTTTGCAAATCATCTATCTCATACAAGACTGATACAGAATATAAATGACTCTTAGAACTCAATAATAAAAAGACAAATCAATTTTAAAAATGAACAAAGGAACTGAATACATATTTCTCCAAAGAAGATACGCAAATAGCCAAAAAGCACATGAAAACATAATCTACATCAGTAGTCATTAGAGAAATGCAAATCAAAATCATAATGCAATACCACTTCACATCCACTAGGATGGCTAGAATCTAAAAATCAGATAACAACAAGTGTTGATGAGGATGCGGAGAAACCAGAACCCTCATACAAAGCAGTGGGGATGTAAAACGGTGACGCCACTTTGGAAAACAGTCTGGTGGTTCCTCAGATGATTTAAACATTGAGTTACTACATAGCCCACAATTCCACTCCTAGGAATATGCCCAGGAGAAATGAAAATGGATGCCTACACGAAAACTTGTACATGTATGTTTATAGAGCAGTATTATTCATAATAGCCAGGAGGTGGAAACAACCCAAATATTCATCAACGGATTAATGGATAGACAAAATGAGACACATCCATACAATGGAATATTATTCCGCCACACAAAGGAACGAAGTACTAATACATGCCACAATATGGATGAACCTTGAAAACACCATGCTAAGTGAAAGAAGCCAGTTACAAAAGACCACATACTATATGGTTTCTTTTACAGGAAATGTCCAGAATAGGCAAATCTATGGAGACAGAAAGTAGTCAGTGGTTTCTTAGGACTGGCAGGGGGTGGGGGAGGGGACAGGAGACAGGGGAATGATAGCTAAAGGGTACAGGGTTTCTTTTCAAGGTGACAAAAATGATCCAAAATTTTCTGTGGTGACGGTTGTACATGTCTATGAATATACTTAAATCCATTAAATCACAGTTTAAATGAGTGAATTGTATGGTATGTGAATATCTCCATAAAGCTGCTTAAAAATACAGAATTGTCATATATAAGCTACAATACAAAAACATCTTGTATTTGTAATTGCACTGTAATACAATAATATATTGTATCACTCTTGTAAAAGAGGGGAAAAAATGTGTTTCACTCCATTGCTGAGTGGTGTTCCACTGCATGGATATGCCACATTTCTGCTGATGGACATCTGAGCTGTTTCCCGTTTTTTGGCTACTATGATAAAGCTGCTATGAATATTATTGTACTAGTCTTTTTATGAACGTACACAGTTTTATCATACTCATAAAATGTTCACCATTTCTTCAGAATGTGTTCCAGAAAATACAATTATCTAAGAGGTTAACAGGTGTTTTGAGAGGAAAAAAATATCCTGGTCAAATAAGTTTAGAAAACTCTGGTTTGAACAAGTTTCTTTACCACAGGATTTCTCAGTACATAAGCATTTCCCAAACTAACTTCATTATAGAACCTTTTGTTTATAAAGAATCCAAAGGACCCTTTAGAAAATGCTCTTTTAGATAAAGCATTGGTTTTGCTATTCGACATTTGCAATGGAAGAGTAAAAGGAGGAGAGAAAGTAAGAAAGAATGGATCATGCATCTGTTCCAAAAACTTCACTTAGTGCCTACTATAAGCCAAGTATTCTTGGCTGTACATTCTGGAATTACAGCAAAAAATACAAAATCTCCACCTTACATTGTAAGAGGTGAGACAACGTATTTATTTATTTATTTATTTATTTTGAGGAAGATTAGCCCTGAGCTAACTACTGCCAATTTTCCTCTTTTTCTGAGGAAGCCTGGCCCTGAGCTAACATCCATGCCCATCTTCCTCTATTTTTTATATGTGGGACGCCTACCACAGCATGGCCTTTGCCAAGCGGTGCCATGTCCGCATCCGGGAGCCGAACCGGCAAACCCTGGGCTGCCGGGAAGCGGAACGTGCAAACTTAACCACTGCACCACTGGGCTGGCCCCAAGACAACGTATTTTTTAAAATAGATATCTTGTCCAATCCAGGACATCCACCTATGGTCAAGAGTCAAAGGGATTAGGTTAACTCTCACGCATCAAGCAACTAAAAAACAAAAAACAGACAAAATCTATGAAACCACGGCACAAAACATTGCACATCAGGCACCAAAGGACAATGATCCCCAAGAGATGAGACACAGACCAGGTGAGTCCCAGCCTACTGCCTGGAGAAGGGACGCAGGCCACAGCACAGGAAAGGGGATCCTAGCCAGAGCCCAGGCGCCTCCCAAGAGAGTTGAGGGGCAGCCAGAGTCCAGAGGGCAGAGTAAAGGAGAGGGGAGGTGCCAGGAAGAGAAGCCCAGAGACCTGGAGTGGCTCTCTCATGAGAGTCCCTATTAGATAGAGAACACCGCATCTTCCCGGAAAATTGTCTCATGTCCCTTCACACTCAGTCCTCGGTAACTCCTCCTCCCTGAGGCACCCACTGCTCAGAATTCTTCCACAGTAGATTAGTTTAAACTGTTCCAGTAGTTCACATAAGTGGAATCAGAAAATATGCCTTTTAGGGGAAGGAGAGTCTGGCTTCTCTCCTCAGCACAATGTTTTTGTTACACATATCAGCAATGTGTTTCACTCCATTGCTGAGTGGTGTTCCACTGCATGGATATGCCACATTTCTGCTGATGGACATCTGAGCTGTTTCCCGTTTTTTGGCTACTATGATAAAGCTGCTATGAATATTATTGTACTAGTCTTTTTATGAACATATATTTTCATTTCTTGTGTGTAAATATCTAGGGGTAGTATTGCTGTGTTACAGGGTAATGTTTCTGCTTAACTTTATGAGAAACTGCCTGACTGATTTTCAAAGTGGCTGCACTGTTTTACATAGCCACCAGCAATGTCAAGAATTTTGATTGCTCCACATCCTAACCAACCTTTGACGCTGTCAGTCTTTTAAATTTTAGTCATTCTAGTGCTGTGTAGGGCTTTAATCTGCAATTCCCTGATGACTAGTGATGTGCTGACTACTTCGTTATGTGCTTTGTGAAGGTCCTGTTAACCTTTTGCTCATTTCTTAAATCAGTTGTTTGTCTATTTTATTATTGAGCTGGAGGACTTGCTAATGTATTCTGGATATAAATCCTTCGTCAGACACATGTTTTACAAATATTTTCTCCATTTTCATTTTATTAATGTTTTCTTTTGATAAGCAGAAGTTTTAAATTTTGATGAAATCAATTTTTTTCCTGTTCTGTTCCGTGTCCAGTTCACTTTCTGTCTCCCCCTGCTAGAACGCAAGGGCATGCTTTATTTCATCCACCCATATATCCCAAGAGCCTAGAACAATTCCAAGCACATATAAGCTACTAGAATGAACAAATACTTCATTGTGATATAAGAAATATCTCCTATCTAAGTATTTATACACAAAATGAAAAAATGTCTGAGATACACTTCAAAATAGTCCAGGAGAGGGGCACAGTGAAGGCTGTGTGCTGATAATAATTAAAGCTGAATGACAGTTATATGGGGATTCAATATACTATTCTATCAACTTTTCTATGTGTTTGTATATGTTTGAAAATGGCTACAACAAGCTATTTTTTAAAAGCTTTTAATGCTTAGTCTAAAACAGTGTGAATTCTCTTCCTTTCAATGATGAGTCCACCACTTCCCTTCCACCATCGCTGTGGCTCTCTGCTGCACCACCTTCAGTTGGTCACGAGCAGGAGTTTCATCTTCAGAAGCATATGGACAGAACACACAAACACTGGTTTATGGAAGACCCACACACACGTCTATTCAAGAGTGAATGTTCTGTTGATGACACATGACATATATTTTTGGGGACAAAAGAATGACAACTATATTAATATGCAGAAGCAAAATTTATTATCTTCTATATAATGGCTCCCAAAATTCTAAAACAAAAGGAGAAAATGTTTCTACATGTGTTATTTCCAAATTGATTTTTTAAGTTAATGAAATAATTCATCATCTCATTATATCAAGAAAGAATAAACATTCAACAAATATATATTGAGTGCCTAGCATATGAAAGGAAGTACACTGATACGAACCCATTCTTTGCCCTCACTAGGCTCATATTCTATTAGAAGCCATGTGACATATACGCAAAGGAACTCACACAAGGCCAAATATGATCACGTGTGTGATACACACTAAGATCTATAGCAGTATAATGAGCAAGAGATCCTACTCCCAAGTAGAATATCTGGCTAAAATAGCAGAAATGTTATTTGAGCTAAACCTTGAAGAAACTAAAACCGTTTTTGTCTTTTGTTGAGGAAGCAGATAGGAAGAGTTAAACATTTCAAGTAGAAGGAAGGGATTAGGCAAAGCCAAAAACACACACAGTGAGTGTGCAAGGCCGTGAGCAGTCCAGATAGCTACAGCACTGGCTGTCTACTGCACAGCAACTTAAAACAAAGGCAAATGACCAGCCCGGACCAGATCACAGAAGGCTCTGACTTCAAAGCTGGGATTTATCCAGTAGCGTCAGTGGGGAGTCACCAAAACACAACAGCGCTTTAGGAAGGTTAATTTTTCAGTACACAGGACATAGTATAGGTCGAGAAAGCCTCGAGACAGAAAAAGTACATTCTAATAGTTTAACTGATAAAGCCCAGAACTAGAATGATGTCAGTAAGCAGGAGTGCAAGGTGATTTAATAAGTATCTTAAAATGATCTAGAAAAGTATCTTATAGTGATCTACAGGAGATTAAACAGAAATGAGGAAACTTATGCAAATATAACTTAAAAGGAAAAATCTTCATCAGAAAGCTTATTAGAACAAGTACCTTGTAACCAATGGACACAGGGGATGGGGTCTTTCTTAAAGAAGAATTCAAAAATCACCCAGTTGGGACGGACAGTTTAAGGGCTCATTTTTCTGGAGACAGATTTCGTTTACTCATTCAACAAACACTTATTGCAAGCCAACTGTGTACCAGAAAGCATCGTTAATTCCCTCAAGAACAAAGCAAACAACAGAACAGGCAGGGGATTCACTGTTGGCCCTTAAGAAAGGCATAATCTCTGTCCTCTCTGAAAGAACTGGGACTTGTTCCACTGGAGAAAGAAAATGAGCCTCGAATTTCTTCCCACAGTCAGGTTTCAAGACTCACAAGACATAGCAGGTGTTCAGACTACAATAATGAGATATGTTATTCCCAAATCTTAAAGCACATGCTGCCTATGCAAATTCAACAACATCCAACTCCACAAAGATTTTCAAATACGCAATTCCACTTAGACTATCTACTCTTATCCAAATTCTCAACTAGCTGTTCCTTGACTAAAAAAAAGTTACATGTAACTTGATCTTCAGTGTTACCCATAAAAAATTATTAGCTCAGCAAGAAACTCCCAAAAGAAAGTCCCCGCTCTGACTGAAACAGTCTCTGCTATGGTTTAAAAAGAAGAAAAAAAAAAAAAAACACTTGCAAGAAAGAAATCGAAACACTCCTATGCTCTTTAAGAACAATAATAAAACAAATCAATAGCAGCCTTCTGATGACACCTGGTGGCCGCTTCTCACAGGAAGTTCCTTTCAGCATTTTAAAGAAATTATTCCAGGAAACGTTAACAGTTCTCAACCACTTCATATGCTATCTTGACTATGGGCAGCATGCATGAAGTTTCTCCCCTCATTTCCCTCCTTTTTGTTCCAGTTTTCACTTATCCCAATCTTGTCTTCACTTCTCTTTTCATCTCTTTTCTCTTTTCTAACCAGTAGACATTAAGGCAGCTTCAGCTTGCTTTCTGTCTCTTTCTCACACCCTCACACACACACACACACACACTCACACACACTCACAGACATACTCTCTCACTGGTACAAGGCCACCCACACAGGAAACCACCTTCTCCCTGCCTCCATCCCACGCCATCTCACCCTTCACCCCTCCTAGACTTACCCAAATTAGTGGTGCAAGCAGTGTGCAGTTAGCACGTGTTGGCACCAGGCCCATGGTAAAGTCACAACAGGGGATAGTGTGCAGCATGGCTGGTGTGCACACACGTGCATTTATAAAAGCTCCCAATGGTCTTTTGCCCTTTCCCTTTGAGGAGCTCAAAAAAGGACGAACTCCAGAAGTTGTGGAGATCCTACAGCACAGTCTCCTCCCGGAAGGGCAAGGTAGGACAGGCAAGACTTCCTACAAACCTATTACGAGCTGAGCAAGACATGAATAAACGGAAATTAGCGGACTGCGCAGATCTCTTTCTTAATCTATCATTTTCAATTGGACTTTTTATTGAAAATATATGTCTTATACTATTACCTGATTTAATAAAGTACCATCAAGTCCATATATAGTCTGTTCATGAGAAAATTCTAGTATTAGTTGTCGTTACAAAACACCATGTGCATAACCTAAGGGTAACGAAAGGGAGCTGTGCTTTACGTAATCATCCTCTCACCACACTCTCCCATCAGAAACATCAATTTGTTAACAGAGACCACAAAATAAAGTATCTGATCCTACAAAGAAAAAAATCACTCTTCTATGAAAATGCTAACGGTCACAAGTTGAATAACTTCTTCCATGACAAGAGTAAAATTTAACACCCTAAAAACCATTTATTGGTAACATCAGAAGCAATTTTACCACAAATGGATGTGTAACATAGTTGTTTATTCACAATGGGATCAGCTCCTGAACACTCGGGTCCAGCAAAACCCACCTCCTCAATGTGCCGCTGCATTGCATTCATAAGTATAAGTCTGTTAACTCTACCTTCCCCAACCAGGAAAATGCCTGTGGCGATTCAGAATGAGTGTCAAATTCTCTGACACTCCCTTCAAAGGGTGGAGCCTAATTCCCTCCCCTTGGTGTGCGCTGGCCTTGGTGACCTGCTTGCAAGGGACAGAAAACAGTGGAAGTGAGGGTTTTCGGCTCTGGAGACACAGTCACAGAGGTGCCGGTATTCCGCTTGCCCCCTCTCTTGATCACTCCGCCCAGGGAAGTGGGGGACCTGTCGCAAGAACACTTCTGCAGCCTGTGAACATGGAGCTCAAGTTCACCCCTCGTTTGTATATATTTTACATATATTTCCTTTCCTATACCCTCCAACCTTTAACAAGAATGTTCTATACTATCACAATAGTATTAATGTACACAGGAGGAGGTCAATGAAGTATACTGGTTGAAGAGCAGAATTCCCATCAAACTTCTGAAAGATTTCAAAACTTAATAAACTGACATTTATATTTATGCCTCTCCCACTACCAAAACCAGACCTGATATGGCTTACAATGAAAAACTGGGATGATAAAATCAAGAGTTATTAAAGAGCTAACTAACAAAGAGATGAGGTAGAGAGTTTTAAATTTAGATTTGTATGGAATAAAAGAAATGTCTTAATGTTTCCTGAAAAACCTCATTTTGGATGAAGGCATTCATTCATATTGGCCCCTAGAATCATTTATAGCAAACGACTTGCCTCAAAGATAACAGTAGCCATGAGTTCCTTTCCAGCTCAGCAATGTTAGCAACCTGTATTTCTACTATTCCCCAAACCTGATGGGGCAGCCCATGCAGTAAACACCAATACAGCCACATGTCACTGGGGCTGAATGAGTCACAATCCTTTTGGCCACACAGAATACAAAACTTCCTCACCCTCACCTAGCAGGAGGCATTCAAACTTCGGAGATGTAGGGGCCTCTGGTCACAGGACTCACATCTGATTAAGTTCCACCTCCAAAGCATCTCATATGCCATGTCTAGCTTACTTCTAAAAATAACCTTCCCCAGCCAGAGTCCAAGGACAAACCGAAGACAAGCTAGAACTATGTGCTGTTAAGCCCAAACGGTCAGAGTAAATAAAACTATGGACGGAGAGAAAAAAATTCGCACTCAAGTCAGAATAGAATACTGTTCCTATTCCAGGGGATACCCGTGTTCTATTTCAAATACCTAATTTGATTTTGCCTGCAAGTTAAAAATTAGAATATTTGTTTAGGGCTTAAGTTAGAGCTAAAACAATCATTAAAAAGCCATACTAATAGGGATCAAGCCATGGTGACTGTAACAGAACAAACAGACCTCACCCCTTTCGTTATCAAAGAGTCTCCCCTTCCCAACACCACTCGTCAGGATGTAGTAACAGCAACATAACGTGACAAGTCATGGGACAAAAACAAACTGTAACATTAGCCCAGGTTTCTTACTTGGCTGTTTCTTTTATTAAAATGTTCCTACACTTCAAGTACTATTTTCCAAATACATTAAATTGATCCAGTAATAAAGTCAATTTTATGACGATCTTAACCACCTCTGACAAAGCTATCTTGTGTAGTAGGAAAGATTTTACACAGAAAGTTAAAATTCAATATACCTCCTTTCAAAATGTATTTTTAAAATTAATGCTTTGTTAATATTTCCATCTAATTGTTTTGATTTTTTTTTAAAGAAAGAAAATTCTTATTGGAACAGGAAAACGGCATAAAAAAAAAGGGAAAATTCTATGAGAAAAATGGAAAATGAAAAATTTCAATGCCATTAAAAGCAGACACATAGGATCATTTGTGTCTTATGTCATTTGAAAAGGTTGTTTTATTATCAATGTAACTAATCACAATGAAACCATCTCTTACAACTAAAGACATTATAATGAATTTTCTTTACAGCTACAGAGAAATGGGATTTGCTGTTTCACATCAAACAGAACAGGCTATATAAATTCTTCTTCCTATTTATTGTAAAATATAATTTCATCTATAAAATCAGTCATGAAATATTAAAACTGAAACAACAGAATTTACATCCTTTACTTAATTTAGTTTAAATGGTCTATTCACTAAAAAAGGGGGGGTACATGTGATAGACCCCTACTTTCTCATTACGTATTTCCATTAGACCCTTTATTTTCAAGAATTTATAATGCAGCCATAAAAAAAGCATTCCATAATAAAAGTTAGTATACTTTCCTTAAATATTCCTTTCATCTTTTTTCAAAAGCTAAGAGAAGGAAGCACATAGCATACAAAATGCTGAGCAAAGGGAAGAGAATCGGGCAAATAAAATTAAAGAAACACATCACACATGTACACTGAAAATGCTAAACACCAAGTGCAAACGAGCATCCAGGTGCGAGGAGGGAGCCCAGCTCCTCCAGGAAGTCGCCAGAGCACACGCGGCTACACTTAACGCCTCGGAGCCTCAGTTTCCAGGTTTGCAAAGTGACAGTTGGAAAGGATTAAAATTTCTAAATTCAATGATTAATTCCCACAGTGACAGTAAGGAATTGCTGAACACTCAACCAGGAGAACAAAGTATTCTTAGTAATGGATTTGGTTCTCATTCCAGCAGGAAAAAAGAGGAAGAAAAAGGCATTTCCAAAATGTAAATCGGAGGGAAATATAACTTTAAAAACAGCTAAATATACGTTCCACGCTGTTCTTGCTTAGACAGATTCATCAAGTCCACTGAGAAGAGATGAAATGCAATGGCTAATCAAAGAACTGCAAGAAAAAAGACTAAAACTACTAATTTTGGAAGAAATCTGGAAAACACTGTAATTCCAAATGTCAATAAGCTAACATACAATATAAAACTATCAACCCTCAAGATGTTTGGAATATAAATTACTAGGTATCAAAGATCTGACGGTTAAGAAAATACATTTAGAAAGAGGAAAACTTCAATATTAAATTTTTAAAATGGATATAGTTCTAAGCAAGTCCATTTATATAATAATGTTAATAGTTTTTTTTTCCCTTCTGGGTGGTGAAATTATAGGTAGGCTTTTTTCCTTTTTCCTGGCACTTTTCTATACTTTCCAAAATATATTACTTTGGGGGGAAGACTAACGGGGAAGCTTAAAAACAATTTCTATACATGGTTGAAGTAATGGAAAATGATGACTCCTCTCAAGAAGAGAAGAGAAAGCCCTTGAGTAGAAATACATCTATGACTGTGGTTCCTGGACTAACTGAGAATCTGAGCGAAAGGAAACCTAGAAGGAGACTTGTCCTAACAGTCGGGATGTTTGCGTCTAGTTTTGATCAAACGCCCAGAGACACCAAGAAATTTACCAATGGCTCATCAGACCTCACACGCAACTAGAGAATGGAGGGTGGAGGACTAGTATCATGAGCACACCTAGCGCCCAAGTCTTGTCTGCTAATATCATCCCCTAAAAAGGACCTGGGCTCCTCGAGAAATGGCAGGTTCCAGGGCTACCCAAGGTAAGTACAAGATGAACCTGGGGCATCTTATGTCAAAAAGTGGGGAGTGCTTAAAAAAAAAAGATGTGACAAGGACACATGAGTCAGCTGGAAGGGGCTCCTCCTGGCTAAATTTGGGACAATTTGAGCACCATGGTAATTAAGTACCATTAAACCACTAAAAGTACAAATGAATAGGTCCATATCAATGACTGGAAGACAGACAGATGCGGACAGACAGAAGGACTGATGGAGCAAAGGGATGACTATAGAAGAACGCTGAGGGCCAAGCGGTAAATATGGAGGGAGTGCAGGAGATAGAAAATTATACTGGCAAAGACTC
Source organism: Equus quagga (assembly GCF_021613505.1). Lineage (NCBI taxonomy): Eukaryota > Metazoa > Chordata > Mammalia > Perissodactyla > Equidae > Equus > Equus quagga. The sequence continues at coordinate 5,037,495 of NC_060275.1, forward strand.
CAGCAGGCAAGAATCACCAACGGATGCTAAAGCTAGGGATAATTTTGATATGCAGAATGTTTGAATAGTGTTAAAGCATCTCCCCACAAACTGTTTATTAGCTGCAAGGGAAGGAAAAAAATTCAGTAACTGCACAATAGATAAATCGGCAAGGCCTTGCCAGGAGTGACCATACTAACATCCTCAATGAAGGGCAGACGGATATGGTATACCTCCAGATATACCCCTGAGAAGGACAGGACACCCATCAGTGGCTGCAGCCGAGGATGTAAAACCTGCAGCTAATCAAGAGGAAACAGCAACAAACACAAAGTGAGGAATGTTTTATTTAAAGAAGAAAAAACAAAGTGGAGAGGACTACAATCTTCACAAGTGTCAGTGCCATAAAAGACAAAGACAGACTACGGAAATGTTCCAGATCAGAGGAGGCTAAACAGACACGACAATAAAATGCAGTATCTGATCTCAGACTGTGATGGCAGGGAAAAAAATGCTATTAAGGATATTTTAGGTCAACTGACAAAAAGAACCATGGTAGTTAATCTTATGTGTCCACTTGACAAGGCTAAGGGATACCCAGATACCTGGTAAAATATTAGTTGTGGGTGTGTCTGTGAGGGTGTTTCTGGAAGGGAAAACCATTTGAATTGGTAGACTGAGTAAAGCTCACCCTTCCCAGTATGGGTGGGCAGCATCCAATCTATTGAGGGCCTAAATAAAAGAAAAGGCAGAGGAAGGGCAAATCTGCTTTTTTTTTTTTTTTTGCTTGAACTGGGACATCCATCTTCATCTGCCCTCAGACATCTGCAATCCTGGTTCTTGAGCCTTTGAAATCAGACTGAACTATCTCACCAGCTTTAATGCTTCTCCAGCCTGCAGAAAGCAGACGGTGGGATTTCTCGGCTTCCATAATCATGTGAGCCAACTCCTGTAACAAACCTCCTCATGTATGTAGCTATATCTAGCCTATTGGCTCTGTTTTTCTAGAGAATCCTGACTAATACAGATTTTAGTAGTGAGAGTGGTTCTAGAGGAACAGAATATTAACAATGAGTTTTCTGAATTGGTTCTGGGGTCTCTGGAAAAGGCTCTCTAACCTAATTAGATTTAAAGATGCTAATGGCTCTATTTCCAGTAGTTAAGAGAGCATTTATATATAGTCTATGGCATGAACTGTTTATGGAAATACACAAAATATCTGCGTTGGATACTTCTAACCAAAAACTTATAAGAAGTGAAGAGCTAAGTGACTCTGTATATGATACGAAAATTTCTGGAAAACTAAGGACTATAATAATGGCTTTGGTTGGTTGGCCCTAATATCACTGGACAAAGCAGTGGAGGAAAATGATGAGCTCAGAGATTCGAATTCCCAGCTCAAGCACAGCATAAATGACCTAAGCGCTTCTAGGTGTGCAGTGAATGAGAGCCTGATTTCCTGTAGCTGTTGGGGTGAAATTGCTGATCTCAAACACAGAATTTCATTCTGTGACTGACTGAATTAGAAGGCAAACTGAACTCTCAGACTAACAGCGTGTCTACTGATAAAGTGAGGGCATTGACTAAAGGAAAGACTGGGATTCTATAAATTGAGATGAGGATGTGTGGGAAGACCCTGAAGAAGCTGGGGATATTGAGCCCCTAAATTTGAATGAGTCTTCTTTGCCAGCGGAAGAGGTCTTCCCACCCCCAGTGGCAGCAGTATTTCCATCCCCAGTGGTAGTGGCCTGCCAGTTCCTATAATAAATCTTATCACATAAATATCTACATATATTGGTTCTGTTTCTCTGGAGAGCCCTAATACAAAAACCAATGTAAATTTATAAAATTGAAAAATTTACTATGGTTATATAAGGAAATATCCCTATTCTTAGAAAATATACACTCAAGTATTTATAAATAAAGGGTCATGGTGTATTCAATTTACTCTCAAAAGGGTCAGAAAAAAAGGTAAGAGCGTGTGTGTGTGTAAAGAGAGTGTACACAAGACAGCAAGAGTGAGAGGAAATGATAAAGCAAATCCAGCAAAATGATAACAACAGATGAATCTGGACAAAGGTTATATATGTATTCTTTTCCTATTTTTATTTTCAGATTTTTTAATAATTTTGAAATCATCTTCAAAAGAAGAGTAAAAAGAAAAAAAACGAGGTGGGCTGATTTTGTACACATGGCTTACAAAGACCTCTGCAATATATCCAGTAACTGTCAGAGGGTCAAAAAAACATAAAGCTCCCTAGAAATGACAAAAGTTTTCTTACACCTGACAAAAACTGTACTCTACATAGTAGCCAGTAGCTCCCATGAAGACTCTCAGGACCCAGAATCCTTTACCTCCAACTAAGGGTCTACAGTAAATTATATACTTTCTTGTGCAGCCGTGTCTCTACACTAAAAAGTTTCAACTCCTTTGCCATTAAAAAAAACATACACACACAATTTGTTGGAATCTTTCTGTCAATTCCCATCCACTGTGGTTCCCACATCAGCCTTAAAACAGTCCTGGGAGACACTGATGCAAACAGAATGTCACACATTAAAGGATACTTCCTAGTCCTGGCAAAGCTGGTGAATGTGTGTTGAATTTTATAAAATTTCAATGGTACCAATTAGCTACCTACAAAGATAAACCTTTCTCCTGTGCAAAGAAAAAGAATGCAAGATGGCACATCAGAATTTACCAGCAAAGGGGCCGGCCCTATGGCCAAGTGGTTGGGTCCGCACACTCTGCTTTGGCTGCCAGGGGTTCGCCAGTTCAGATCCTTTGTGTGGACCTACACACTATTCATCAAGCCGTGCTGTGGTGGCATCCCACACAGAACTAGAATGACTTGGGGCCAGCCCAGTGGCACAGCAGTTAAGTTGGCACGTTCCGCTTCTTGGCGGCCCGGGGTTTGCTGGTTTGGATTCCGGGTGCGGACATGGCACCACTTGGCACACCATGCTGAGGTAGACGTCCCACATATAAAGTAGAGGAAGATGGGCACGATGTTAGCTCAGGGCCAGGCTTCCTCAGCAAAAAGAGGAGGACTGGCAGTAGTTAGCTCAGGGCTAATCTTGCTTAAAAAAAAAAAAAGAACTAGAATGACTTATGTACTGGGGCTTTGGGGAGAAAAATAAATAAATAAATAAATGAAATTTTTCAAAAAGAGGAAGATTGGCAACAGATGTTAGCTCAGGGCCAATCTTCCTCACCAAAAAGCATACCTAAAAAAAAAAAAAAAGAATTTACTAGCAAAGGCATGATGCAAAAAGGCACAAGATGATAAAATATCGAGACATGCTCTCACAATTCTTCTCCATGTCCCGATCAGCTCTGCTTCCATCTGCTGTACTCCGCACCTCGGATTCTCTATGACTAAGAGGTTTGCAATCACACACATCTCTAGATTCTTTCACTATCTCAGCAGTTTCTCTCTATAAACGTTATGCCATTCATTCGAGAAAGCTATCATTTTTCTGTAACTTTCCTGATCCCCTTTTCCTTAGTTTTCACCTAGCAAAACTGCATTTCCATTTTCAAGCTTTCCCTCTAAATTCTCCTTCTGAATTCCATTTTGCTGCTTTTCACTAAACCCGTGTCAGTGTCTCTCACATCTCACTCTCAATTAATTGTTATAAAGGAGAAAAGGGCAAATAATCTCCAAAGTTTAAATGATTGTTCTTTGACTATTTTAACATACTCCTGTTTTAACTGATCTGACACAAATTAAAAAATTAACTCATCTGAAGTTCTATCACTTTTCCTTTATTTATCTTGCCTGCTTTTATTATCCTGCCTGCTGACATAGGGTGTTAATGATTCAAATAATAAAAAATGGGTAAAGGAAGTCAGGAGAGAAAACAGGACTATATATGAAGTTAGACTCTTCAAAAGGAAAACCAAAAAGACTAAGTTTCAATGTGCTCAATGTCTATAGTGTATAAGACTCATCTACAATGTTCTGGAACACTTGAAATAAGCAACTTGCTTTTCAACTTTAAAGACAGATGTTTAGAACAAATTTAAAGTATTAATTTATACACCAAGAGACAAACTTATCAAAATGACTGAAGAAGTTAAAATTTAAATTATATATAAATCCAATGGTTTAGGCAAATTCTAGAACTTTAAAACCATTTGAGAGGGGAGAGAAGAAGCACGTGGGTACTTCCTCAGCTACCAAGGATGGCCAGGGCACCCCTCCAACAAAGCACTCTTTCCTGCTGACACTGATAGGACATGTCCCCAGGACAACATCTTACATACTCTCAAGTGAACAAAAAAATATGGGCAAATAAAAGGTGAAGAGGAGGAAAAAGCGAAAAACTTCCCTACTGCAATTCTTTCCTCAATACCTGAAATTTAAGTCAGTAATCTAACAACGCTTCCCGGGCCGTTCAAGCCTCATTATCTTCTTCACCCTCGGATTATGGGATTATCAAATTCTTTCTCTACCACAAGTATCAGTATTTTCCAAGATTTTTTTATTTTAATTTCATGTTCATTAGCACTTCCTTACGCCCATTCCTCACTAACTTTAGAAGCACATCCTGCTTAACAGTGTTCAAAAATTGTTTAGATACACTGTTTTTGTTGTCCCTCAGTCACAAACAAATGTAGACATTAATCAAACAGAATACTAATCTGTGATAGGAAAAGGCTATAACCAAAGCCCTGTTAGACACAGTACGTCTGCTAGTTTCCTGTGACTGCATCTGTTTCTAATAGAATTTTATGTATTAAGCACTGAAGATACTAAAAAATAATATTCATTATGTGAACAGTATTTCCTAAGTATGACAGAAACATCACTAGTGGCATTTAAAATAAAGTTATCTACCACATGTTGGGATTTTTAAATATGTATGCATTATTCAAATAGATATTAGGAAAAAATAACATACCAACCTATGACTCCACATGTATTACTTCTTATGACAATTCTAAGTTTAAAAAAAAAAGTGAGAAAGGGGCCGGCCCTGTGGTGTAGTGGTTAAGTTCGGCACACTCCACTTCAGTGGCCAAGGTTCATGGGTTCAGATCCCAGGTGCAGACCTTCACCACTCATCGGCCATGCTGTGGCAGCATCCCACATGCAAAATAGAGGAAGACTGGCACAGACGTTAGCTCAGGGAGAATCTTCCTCAAGCAAAAAAAGGAAGCTTGGCAATAGATGTTACCAAACAAACAGAACAACAAACAAAAAACAAGAGTGAGATAAAATGCTGTGGTATAAAACACAGCAGAAACAATGAAGGAGTAGGGAAATGACTTAAGTTTGGAAAACGCCACATTATATATACCTTATACATTTAATAATTTTTTAATTATGTAAATTCCAGGAAATCAATAAAAACTACTAATTCTTAGCTCTAAGATCATTATTAAACAAGAGTACTCTGAAGATCAGTCCCTCCTCCACTGCTGGCAACCTTCACAGTTGGCATCACAAATCCTCATTTACCAATTTTCACATGAGTAGCAGCCTTCTTCAGATTACACCTCTAAGAAAGTACTGCAGCCTAATAAAACGTCCCAACTCTGTCACATCACACGTCTACATTCTGAGGAATAGATAACAGAATTATACACGTGGAGAAGTAAAACTGCAGAATACTAATTTTCTACATACTCAGAACCTGCCTTTCCTTTTAGATTTGGATACAGTGGCTAGAATCCATCTAACAAGAAGATAATGCCCTAATACCATACTGGTATAAAAAGTGCACTTACAACTGGCCAAAACACAACAGAAGTCTCTCTCTCGCTCTTGGAAACTTCCATGGCAGGTGTTCCTGGTCAGCAGGCAGTCTGTTCCAGGCCGACTCAGGGATCCTGGCTCCTTCCATCTTGCAGCTCTGCCATGGAGCTTCCTCGTTCCCTGCATTCAGCTGACTGACGAAAGCAAGCCTGGAAGCAGCAGACTCTTGATAAAATATCATCGAGACGTGCTCTGAGACAATTCTTCTCCATGTCCCAACCAGCTCTGCTTCCATCTGCTGACCTTTGACTTTCAGTATCTAGTCAGATATAACTAAGAGCAGTTTTGCAATCTTGACTCAAAAGCAGTGTTGGGACCCAGGGCAGACTGCCCCCAAAATATGCTACAATGGCACACTGATTATTTTGACTTAGTTATTTGAGAAGCAGCTGACGCAAAAATTGCACTTTAACTCTTTCCATTTCCCCCTAAAAGCAGCAAATAAATCTCCCATGTGAAAAACAGCTTCCTCACGAGGCTGACCCAGTGGCATAATGGTTAAGTTCGCGTGCTCTGCTTCGGCAGCCCAGGGTTTGCAGGTCCGGATCCCGGGCGCAGACCTAGCACCGCTCATCAAGCCACACGGCAGCGTCATCCCACATAAAACAGAGGAAGATTGGCACAGATGATAGCTCAGGAACAATCTTCCTCAAGCAAAAAGGGTGGGGCGGGGGGGGGGGTTGGAATTCAGGGTAGAGAGGCCTGTATTAACACACCTTGTTACTTTTTTACTAATTTACCACCACAAGTCCAAACTTTGCTTAGATTGCTTACTGATTAAGCACCCAAACCTAAGTATCTTTGTCAAATCCTCACAAATTTATTGTTTCTGTGTGTAAAAAGTATAAAAGCTGCCTGCTTTGGTCACTTCTGAGCATTAATTTTATGATCTCCCACGTGTACGCATTAAATTCGATTTTTCTCTTTAATCTCTCTTGTGTTAATTTTACTATTAGGCCAGCCACAAGAACTCAAGAGGAATAAGGGGGAAATTTCCCCCTCCCGGACAGGGGCATCTACCACTTCCACTCATACCTGCTTCGTTGCAAGGGAATCTGAAAAGTGAAACCTGGAGCTGTAAAACTGTATCTTATGGAAGGACAGAACTGATTTAGATGGACAGCTAGCCATCTCTGCCACATACCAATGCCCAAAAATTATCATATCGCTTGTCACTCTACCATTAATGAAGGCTTTTCAAGACCTTTGAAAACCTTTTCTGAGAAATTCAACTATCCCTGGAAGAGCATGCCTGGACTTACCACCTCCACATCTGTAACACAAGGGAACCACAGTCAATACCAATCATTTATAAATTTAGCTAATCATCCAAACACGAATCCCTTGGTCCCATCCATGGAGAGATCCTGATTAAGAGAGTCTGGGGTGAGGACAAGGATCTGTAGTTTTAGAGAGCTCCCTGAGTGATTCTGATGAGCCAGATTTGGGACCCACTGGATTAAAGTCCCTTCTAACTTCAAAAAAAATAATATAAACTTAACATCTATTTACTAGACAGAGAGCTGAAGTGTGGAGAAGAGGGGAAAAAAGGAGAAGAAAGGTGAATCAGGAAGGAGAGTCAACAAACTGCACTCAATAGGGATGTCACACAGGGATTCCAAAACCATTTGCCTACAACACAATCTGTCATGCAAAATTACTCTGAATGTCTCTTTTAGCAAACACTGCCTCCACCTCCCACCCTGAAATCCTAGGGTGTTAAACACCACCCATATGAAAAACCAGATTACAGACCCTGAAGATTCTTAATGAAAACCATTTGGTCTCATTTTTTGAAAGACTATAATTTCTACTACCTCTCCTCGAATGATCTAAATTTTCTAAGCTATTTTTAAAAGTATATTACCACCTTAGTTTAAATTCTAATGGTTTTATAGTTATATGAACTTCTATAACTGTGATTTCTCATTCTATAATAATTGATCCAATAATACGTATCAAATTCTGGTCGTAATTCACAATCAGCAGAAATCACGAGTGAATTATACACTTTGAAAGAAGTGGTTTGTTGCTTGCTCTAGCTTTAAAACACAAAACTTCCATTATCCTTAGTAACTGACAAGCATGCTGGGCTTTGGTTACATTTGATGATTACAGTGGTATTATTCCAAATGCATCAAACAATGTCTTTTTCCTATTAGGCTTCCTATTACCTTACTTGCTTTCATTTAAAACTTTTTGTGTTTTTGTTTAAAGGGGGAAAAAAGCATATAAGAGAAAATAAAAGAGAAATAGGAACATCAAACACATGGAAAAGCACTGGCAATTAAGACTGAGATTACCCAACTTCAGCAAAATGCATCTGAAACTAGAAGAGCTGAAGTACTTAAAATTTGTTTCAAGAAGCCTATGTTCTACATTTGCCCACAAGGGATCTCCAACAAGCACTACATGTGTCTGAAATGCAGACATCCCTGCTATGCAAGGACTCTCCTGGCTGTCAGCTTAGTAAGGGGCTGACTCTGCTAGAAAGTATGACATTACACAATTACAAATGCTTGACAGTTCATGTGGTTTAGACAATTTTAGCACTCTGAATTGAATACCAAACAAAAATAGTAGTGCTATTTGGTTTCATATAATTTGACTTATGGCTTCTGGAACATCTTTTAATTTTTCCTGTATTTGTCAATTTTAAGGAGTGACTGTCATACTACGGTGACTTAAAATAAAGTTTACAATATAACCAATGCTTATCTAAGAAATAGTCCTCATAATATGAGATAATTATGATACAAAAACAATTATCAAAGGCTAGAAAACAATAGGCAAAGGGAGATTCCCCAAAAGTGCCCTTTTTAGCAACCAATTGCCTAAGCGTAGAAGTAAGATTTCCCAAATCCTATGGTGTGATATTACCAATTTCTAATGAACTGGAAGATGCAATCCTTAAAACTAAAAACAAACTGCAATTACTTTTCTGCTTTAGGGACTCAGGTAGAATGACAGTCATATACGCTGGTTTAAAAACAAACCTACTAAGATAAAGAAAGTAATTTCGAAAATGGGGGTATATACAGCCTTCCCTCTCCACAGTCTTCCACACTCCCACTCCTATTTTGACTTTTCCTTTTTGTCTCGTAACTCCAACACTCTCAGGCATAACAGTCTGGTCTGGTTGTCCTCTCCCTCTGACCAGGTCTGACAGTGTTTAGGAGTCAGACAGCCTCGACCATTTTCACCTCTGTATCCACGCACACCTTTCCTCCCCTATGAAACAGGAGGAGTCGTGGTACCACCCCCATATGCTCACTGTGAGGCTCAATCCTCAGTTAACTGAGGATAAACTCAGTACGTAATGTCCTTAGACCAGTGTTTGGCACCTGGCAAGCGCTCAGCAAGTATTAACCATCATCATCATCAAAAACAATCTACTGCTGAAAGTACTTTCAGACCATAATGCTGCAAGAACATATCTTCTCCACCATCACCCCCACCATATCTTTTTCATACAAACTGAGTAGTCCCTGTGTAGACAGACTTCGCAAAAAGAAAAAACATAAGTGTATGTTTTTTAAAAATTTGGCAGGTACAAAAAAATAATTTTAATATGCGCGAGGCACTAAGCATAATATAACAAAACCCTGAGTACAGACCACAGTTTAAGAAAATTAAATTCAGGGGGCCAGCCCCATGACCAAGCAGTTAAAATTCTGCACACTCAGCTTCAGGAGCCTGGGTTCACAGGTTCGGATCCCAGGTACAAACCTACTCCACTCATCAGCCATGCTGTGGAGGCATCCCACATACAAAACAGAGGGAGACTGGCAACAGATGTTAGCTCAGGACGAGTCTTCCCCATCAAAAAAAAAAAAAAAAAAAAAAATTAAATTCCTATCTTTGAGTTCCCTTTTGGTATCCCTATCACCTTCTCTCTTCTAATAGAGCTACTCCCTAATTTGAATGTGTTTGTAATTAATCTGTTTTATTACTTTGCCATATCTGTATTCCCAACAATATGGAATTTTGCTTTACATGTTTCAAAACTTTAAAAAAGGAAAAATACTATGTGCATTCTTCTGGAAGTAGCTTTTTTTCCTCAATATGATATTCCTGACAATAATCCTCAGTGGTGCATGTGGCTAAAATCCATTCAGTTGCACTACTATAGGAATACAATTCATCCATTCTCCTCTGATGGACACTGCTTCCAGTTTTTGCCTTTTACAAACAGTGCAACTGTGAGCATTCTTGTCATGTCCTCAGGCACTCACATACATGTGTTTCTCTGGGGCCACAGTTTGCCAATTTTAGCATGCATTAAACCACCTGAACGGCTTGTTAAGACTGAAAGCTGGCTCATCCCCAAAGTTTCTGATTCAATAGGTCTACGGTGGAGCCCCAAATTTTGCATTTATAATAAGTTCCTGTGAGATGCTGAAAACACAATTTAGAAGCACTGCTCCAGGATAAAGACCCAGGAGTAGAGTCACTGGGTCAAAGTGTACATCCATCTTTAACTTTACTTGATAATTCCAAAGTTATGATACCAATTTACAATCCCACCAGTTGTGTGTAAGCATTCCAGTTATTTCCTACCTTCCTAAACAGCAGACATTGTCAGATTTTTACACTGTTGCCAACCCAATGTTATGAAACTATACACCACTTTGGTCCTAAACTGCCTTTCCCTAATTACTAATGAAGTCGAGAATCTCTGCATGCAGGTTTCCTCTTCTGTGAGATGCCTACTTGGGTCACGTGCCCATTTTTCTATTGCTCTTATTGATTTGTCATTGTTTACCTTTCTAGATATAATCCTTTCTACAATAATATGTACTGAAAATGTACTGAAAATATCTATTCTCACTTGTGACTTGTCTTTCACTTTCTTGATGGTTTCTTTTAATAAACACAAGCTGTCAAGTTAATGCTGTCAAAGCAGTCAATCTTTTCCTTTATGGTCTACACCTTCTGTGATCTGTTTAAGAAGCTCTTCCTTGTATTAGAGTCACACAATTACTGTCCTACATTGTCTTCCAAAAGTTTCATAGTTTTGCCTTCTGTATTTAAGCCTTTAATTCACCTGTAGTTGATTTTTCTGAATGATATGAATTAGAAATGTATCCCACTCTCAAGAAGTTTCCTATTGGCTAAGGACCACAGATATGACCAACTATAACTTCAGAGAGGATAATGATTATTGTTAACCCCTACCTTATTGAGGTTTATTCTGCTCTCTCATCGAGGCAAACCAAAAACTGGATAATTTCAATATGGAAAACTTGGAGGGTTATTAGCAAATTAGTCAGACTATGATCCCCACTCCACCATACTCCAGTAAGAATCCTTAAAAACACCAAAAAAAAAAAAAAAAAAAAAAAAAGAGGCCAGCCCTGTGGTCAAGTGGTTAAGTTTACACGCTCTGCTTCAGTAGCCCCAGCTTTTGCCAGTTCGGATCCTGGGTGCAGGCAGGGACATGGCACCACTCATCAGGCCATGCTGAGGCAGCGTCCCACATAGCACAACCAGAAAGGCCTGCAAATACAATATACAGCTATGTACTGGGGAGCTTTGGGGAGAATAAGAAAAAACAAGGTGCCAATCTTAAAAACAAAAAAAAAAAATTTTTTAACTCTAAATTTAGTCTTATTCTAAAAAACTGAAAGTTGAGCATTGGGGAAAGTGTGGGAAAATGAGCATTCTGAACAGTACTGGCTGGAATATAAATCTATACAACCTTTCTAGAGGGTTATTTTGCAATATATCAAAAGCCTTAAAATACATATCTTCTTTGAGCTATCAATGACTCTTTACAGAATTTATCTTAAGGAAATAACTGAACAAAATACATATTTAAGAATATTAACCATGGAACTCTTCATAATAGAAAAAATTGGAAACAACCTAATCTCCAACAACGCAGGATGGGTTACAGATGAAGCTGCTGCAGCACATCCATATACGGTCATGCGCCACCTAAGGACGTTTCAGTCAACAGTAGATCACGTAGATGACGGTGATCCCATAAGATTAGTACCACAGAGCCTACATGTGTAGGAGGCTATGATATAAGAAAATTTTATATATTGAGGTGTATGGGGAAGCCATTCTGGTTTAATTGTGATTTGGCCTAAATTTTATTTAAACCAAAGAAGCCTGACTTACAGCCTGTCAAATGTTCATTGTATATTGTCCCAAAATAAAGAATGTACTTTTTTTTTCAATATTTCTTTTTCTGCTTTATCTCCCCAACCCCCCCTGTACACAGTTGTATATCTTAGTTGCAGGTCCTTCTAGTTGTGGGATATGGGACGCCGCCTCAACATGGCCTGATGAGCGGTGCCGTGTCCGCGCCCAGGATCTGAACCCTGGACCGCCACAGCAGAGCGTGCGAACTTAGCCACTCAGGCACGGAGCCAGCCCCAGAATGTACTCTTTGAAGGTAAGAACCAATGCCTCTCTTCTTATGACACCAGTACTTTTTGAAGATAAGTGTCCTTTCCCATGACACTGGGGTCATGCTGACCCACTGTGTATGTACTAATCTATAACAAAGTATCTCCTTGAACCCTTGAAAGAAGGTACCCCTGTCACACTTGATGTATGTCTGTTTGGAAATGGTATATAATGGTGCTGAAAAATCACTCTTCTTCACAGCACTTTCGAAGGCTGCACTCCCAGGCTACAATCCTCAGCTTGGCTCGAATAAAACTCCCCGCTGTAGAAAGATTATTGATTATTCGTGTTAACAGCTCGACCATCTAGGTTTGTGAAAGTACACTTTATGATGTTTGCACAATGATAAAATCACTTACTGACACATTTCTCAGAACGTATCCCCATTGTTAAGCAAGGCATGACTGTAGTGGAATACTATGAAGATTACATAGCTGTGTTAATGTGGAAAGATGTTTACAATAGTCTGGTAATTTCTAAAACCAGTTAACAAGATGCACATATGATATTCTTTTATTCTCAAACATTTATGGAGTGCCTTGTGTATGCCAAGCACCAAGCAAGTGACTGGTAAACAAAAAGAGATCTGTTCCCTGCTGCTAAGGAGCTTACAAGCTTTGGAGGGGATGAGGGGGAGGGAGACCGGCCACATATATGTCTTCCAATTCACTCCTGTTGGGATATTAAAGGGATATGCATTTTGAAAATAGAGACAATTTATATGTGTCGATGTATCTATGTGTATATATGTAATATCTCCAGCTCTCCATCAGCATAGTCTACAAAGAGAACACACACACTCAGCTGTATGGACTAGGAAGTGGGTAAACAAGAGGATACTTGGAGCAACTGCCTTGTGATGAACTGAAGCACACAAATCTACAAAAATGCTCTAGGGAGAATCTTAAGAAATGCAATGTAGTTATGGAAAGTCATCCACTGGAAGACAGATGCGAGACAGATCGCAGAACCACAGAAAAAGAATTGGAACAAAGAGCTTCCACTGTTGACAATTCAAGACTAAGACTGATCAAGATCAGGTACAAGTTCTTGAACAAATAACTGTTCTTCTAGAAGTCTACAGCTTTACCCTTCCCTACTACGTTTGGATCTAACAAATAATAATGAAGCCTCCAAGATAAGAAAGATCTCATAATTAGGGTCAGGCTCAAAGGATTCTGACATTATATATTCATTTCATTTAAACATCTGCACTACAATCAGTAAAGTTATGAGAGTCATTAATTACAAAGGGAAAATTTTTATCTTTAGAGCACAGAAAGATGTCAGACACCTCAACCAAGAGATCAAAAGTTAACATTCACCAGTGATAAGACATATCTACATCACACACGTGCCAATATGATGCATTGAGAAGGGAACAACCTCACCACTGTGGTATTCTTGTCAAAAATGCTTAAGCCTCAATTTAATCATGAAAGAACACCAGATAAATCCAAACTGAGGGACATTCTGCAAAATAACTGACCAGTACTCTTGAAAAGTACCAAGGTCATGAAAGATAAAAAACTGTCACAAATTGGAAGAGACCAAGGAGACACCATAACTAAATGCAGTGTGGGCTACTGGACTGGATCCTCGACCAGAAAAAAGACATCGGGGTGAAACCTGAATAAAGACTTTAGATTAATTGTATCAACTGCCTGGTTTCAATAACCGCACTATGGTTACATAAGATGCTAACAAAGGGACACTGGTTCTAAGGTATATAGGAATTCTCTGGGCTATTTTTGCAGTTTTTTTGTGCTTCTAAAATTATTTCAAAGTAAAAAGTTTGTAAAAATAATTTCAGATGAATGATAAAAAGATATGGGGGATCACTCAATAACTCTTACATAAAAATATGCCGCCTCCTTGGGGCTGGCCCTGTGGCCGAGTGGTTAAGTTCGTGCGCTCCACTGCAGGCGGCCCAGTGTTTCGTTGGTTCGAATCCTGGGCGCAGACATGGCACTCCTCATCAAACCAAGCTGAGGTGGTGTCCCACATGCCATAACTAGAAGGACCTACAACGAAGAATCTTCAACTATGTACTGGGGGGCTTTGGGGAGAAAAAGGGGAAAAAAAATATGCTACCTCCTCCAATAATTGTGCTTAAAAAAACCCAATAATTGCAAATAAGGTGTAAACCAGAATAATCTGTAATTATTCAATAAAAACCTGTGATTGGGATAATCTAGAGAGCAGAGTAACTTTCCTGGGGCACTGAAGTCTCTCCAGATAAATAATCTACCTCATTTTCCCTATTAATCTTTTTTAATTCAATTCATATATTTAACATCTACTATGGGCATGTAACTGTGCTGGGGCCTGATAAGATTTTGATACATTAAGAACATTTTAGTACACAAAATAAGAAAGAAAAACATAGAGTAACAAAACTGGAAGTAACTTTTCACTCCTATACAATCTAGCAATCAAGACCGCACCCTTTTTAGTGTGACTGTTGCTAAGAGCTCAAGTGTATCCCCTTCAGCATAAGCGGTTCTGACCTCTACAATTATCTCCAAAAATTATCCCTGAAAATGCCAAAATGACTCTAAAAAATACTCCATTTCTAGTACTTTTTTCCATCTAATCATTATGTTGTTGGTGCATTACAGTACACAACACAAAATTAAAGAACTTGATTCTCCGACTATCAAGGAAAGGTCAAGCTGGTATAAACCCATAGACGTTTACTTACTATCCTCTTATAAGAGGTCAAAGGCAACATCACATAAGGCCAGGGTTCTCAAAGTGTGCCCTCAGAGTCAGCAGCTTTAACATCACCCAGGAACTTGTCAGAAATGCAAATTCTCAGTCCCAGTCCAGACCCGCTGTTTCAGAGACCCAGCACAGCATCTGCATTTTCACAAGCCCCCCAGCTGACTCTGATGCACCATCAGTTTGAGAACCACTGATGGAACAGCAGAAAGACTGGCCCGTGAATCTGGAGGCCTGATTCCAATCCTTGCTCTGCCACTAACCTCTACAATGCATTAGCCACTCAGCTTCTCTGGGGCTCAGCCTCCTGATCAGTGAGGGAACTGGAATAGCTCACTACCACAGTCCTTACACCCTAATTTGATAACCATGAAAGCATTCATTTGTATAAGGCCTAAAAGTGAAAACACCACTGCAGTATTTCACCACATATTTCTCTCTTTCATCAAAATGAAATAATTAAAATTTCTTCTTTTCATCCACCAGCCTCTGAATCAGATTTAACATATCTAAAATAATTTCTTCTGATTTTAAATAAAATTGTGTTTACTACTTCGCTGTAGCAAAAGCCATATAAATGCTAATTTTACAGTTTCCTATTTAGTTCTACATCAAGCCTATTTTGGAGGAATTCCTCATAATAACAATTCCAAGAAACCCACCTACTACAGACAGAATTGTGCACCCCCCCCCCCCCCC
>NC_060275.1:5053181-5111985 GCF_021613505.1 Equus quagga
CCCCCACACACACACACAATTTTTATGCCGAAGCCCTAATCACCAATGTGATGGTATTTGGAAATAAGGTCTTTGAGAGCTAATTAGGTTTAGATGAGGTCAGAACGGTAGGGTCTCCAAGACGGGATCAGCGTCTTTAGAAGAAGAGGAAGAGAGACCAGAGTTCTCTCTCCATCTCTGCCACGTGAAGACACAGAAAGAAGGTGGCTGTCTGTAAGCAAGGAAGAGCCTCACCAGGAATCAGCACCTTGATCTTGGACTTAACCTCCAGAACCGGGAGAAGTAAATGACTGTTGTTTCAGCCACCTGGGGTTATGGTGTTTTCCTAGAGCAGCCCACAATGACCAACACACTCACTCAAAATACCCCTCTGGTGTGGGCATAGTTCAGCAGAACTGTGCTCCATCCTCACGTAAAGAATGTGTGTGATCAGACCACTGAAGTACTTAACAACTATGAAAGAGAAAGAATTTTAAAATGTACAGATCTAGATACTTCCATTACTAAGAAACACAGCTTAATTTCATCTCCTCTTCACGGATTTATAAACCGGGATTCTTCTC
Source organism: Equus quagga (assembly GCF_021613505.1). NCBI lineage: Eukaryota > Metazoa > Chordata > Mammalia > Perissodactyla > Equidae > Equus > Equus quagga. The sequence continues at coordinate 5,053,745 of NC_060275.1, forward strand.
ACAACCTGTGGAAACTATGACAAAAACCTCTCAGAGGAGATGTGAGAAAGAGGGAGAGAGGAGAATCAAATAAGAAGAGTCCGTTTTATAAAGGTTAGAGAGTTCTCTTCTAATAACACAAACCTAGTTAGAATGAATGTTGGCAGAAATGTCCCATCAATCAAGTGAATACCCACTAATCCTTGAGACCTAACTCAAATGCTGTATCCTGCAAGCTCGCGCCACTCCTTCCCAGGCAGTCAGACATAATTTACTCTGTGCTCCCCTTTCTCCATTTCAGCACTGAGCAAAAGGCACTATATTTGTTTATGGATCTGTCTCTTCCACCAGACTTTGAAATCATCTAGGGCAGCGTGTTACTCTCTCCAGCACCTAGAATGGTGACTGGCATGAAGCAGTTTGATGAAGTGGAGCCACTTTGCTTTGCTGAATGGAAGTGGAACTCTCTGTGCTATCTCACAGCTTTTCTGTAAATCTGAAATTATTCCAAAATAACCAGGTTTTTTTAAAAAGGCACCAGGAGCCACTGTATTATCAGTAATAATCACACCTGCCTTACATGTCAGGCAAGAAGACACCAGCTACGAGAGCCTTGCCTCACTGTTTTTCAGACGTGCCAGCAGGAGTTAGTAACCTTACATGTAGCAAACTTGAAAAACAATGAGTAACAAACACTTGAGATTTTAATCCTGACCTTAACTTTGGTCAAATTGTTTAACCTTAGTCTCAGTTTGTGAAAAGGGAATAGTAATTCCGACCCTACAAGGCTGCCGTGCTACATGAAGTATACAGAGTATATATCAAATGAGCTCTCCTAACGATGTTCTAATCAATACGTGTTAGCGACCTTCCCCAGGCAGTGCTGCAACTGGACTAACGCTTCACCGCAAACCAGGTGCATACTGTAACTAGTTCCACTGGCACGGACTGTAAAGTTCTAACTCAATCACCATTCGGGCTATGATTACCTATAAAATAATCCTACATATGTGTCCGTAGATGCCAACCCTGCCAAGATGTCCTAGTCCAGAACTCCCCAACGAAATACACAGGCTATTCAAAACTCAACGCAACCGACAGGGGTCAGCAGCTCCTGGCACCCATCTCCCCCGGACTAAGCTCCAGAAAGCGGGCACGCACACTCAGGCCGTGCTCGCCGACTAGGAAGAGGTGGGTATCTCCAGGGACGATCCCGCTGCTGCCAACAGCGACGTGCGGCAGCCTGGGGTCTCCTGCTAGTTGCTGAGAGCACCTGGACCCTGAGTGGCCAAGACCGTCCACTTCCAGGCGTGGTGCTCTCGGGCACCAGCATCCTCAACCGAAGGAGGCGCGGGTGGCAGCAGCGCATCGGTGCGCTGGGGAAAACAGGGAGTGGGCGGGAGACCACGGACACCACCGCCCGGACTATAAACCGACACCGGGCAGCTCCCCGCCTGGGAGCGTGCGTTCCAGCCGGAGAAGCCGGGCGGTCGGAAGCACCCCGACTGCGTGCAGGGGTGCGTGGGGCGCCCGGGGCGCCGCTCCCGCGCTGACAGGCCGGGCCCACGGGGAAACGGAGGCCCGCCGGGTCCCCGGGAGCCCGGCTCGCGGAGCGAGCAGGTGAGGGCGGGGGCAGGGCGGCGGCGGGGGCAGGGCGGCGGCGACGCCGCGCGGGCGGCGGGCGGGTGTCGGGCGAGTCTGGGCGGCGTCGGGAGGGACCGGCGAGCGGGGAGGGGCGGAGGCGGGGGGAGGGGGGAGGAGGAAGAGCGAAGGGTCCTGGCGGGGCTCCCGGTGCCCAGCCGCCCGGGCCCGAGCCCTCAAGCCACCGCCCCCAGGCCCCGCGCAGACGCTGGACGGTCCCCGCCTCCAAACCCCCCGCCCCGGCCAGAGAATAACTTACCTGTTTGCCGACGGAATCGCTCCTGCTAGCCCCTCTGACTGACTCCTCCGGCTCACCGTCTTCCCTCTGGGAGGAAGGGGAGGGACTTCCTGCCTCTTTTGAGCGACTTCCGGCGGCTCCCCGGACGACTCTGTCGTGGTCCGAGCACTGGACACCACGACCGAAAAACAGGATCTCGGAACTGGCCTAGTAAAACCCACATCGAATTCCCTTTTCCTGCCCCGAGTGGCCAGCGGACCGTATGCCGTCTTGTTTTTGTCCATCAGCTCTTGGCAGAAGTCCCTCGGAGATGAAACCGGAAGTCCCACCCCTCCCCAAGAGGAAAACGGAAAGCCGAAGGAGTCAACCGAAGGAAGGGGAGACGCGCGTCAGGCTGAGAGCCTGGCGGCGTGTGACCGGGAAGGCCACCTGGGACTTCCAGCGGCTCCCCGAGCGGGTAACCCCCGGGCGATCCCGCCTCCTCCCTCTCCATCTCTCCTCACTCCACCCCTTCGCCCGCCCGCGGTAAAGAACCTCGAGGGCGGTACGGGAGAAACGGACGCGCCCGGGCCGGGCGGGAGCCGGAGGCCTGCGGGGCGGGCGGCCGGCCTCCGCCTCCACCGGCCCGAGCGGTGCCCGGCGCCTCTGAGGCCTCCTCTAACGGAGCGAGGTTTTCCTGCTGTGCCAGGCGCGTGCGCACCTCCGGGTTAGGAGAACAGCCTTTGGGTGCTCCTAGCAGGGGTCCTCGGAGTCGCAGACCCTAGGAAGTCGCCAGCCGAATTCTGATCCTAACGGGGAGGCGAAAAGCTGAATGGGGTTGTTCGCCAGTTGGCCACAAAGGCTGGAAACGCTTTGGGTGTTTACAACGTTCCTGCACGGACTGTTTTCATAAACGTTAACGGCACAGCGCAAGGATTGTTAGGAAGAAAGTGAGGCACGACCACCACCGGGTCGTGGCCGTCACCAGCCCCTCCCGCCCCTTACACGAGCACGAGCGTGGACTGTCTGAAAACTCTCAATCTAGGAGGGAAGACCACCGCTTGAAAAGTGCAGTGACAAAGACATTGTGTCTAGAGATGGGCAGCAGTATCCCACTGGGGGTCAGGTTGTGAATCTAGGGCTTGCTAAGGAGTTTTGACTTTATCTTGCGGGCATAGGGAAATCTGTTAAATAATCAGATTTGTACTTAGAAAGATAACTTACAGTGGGACAATCATAACCTTATAATAATGATAGGCTTTCTAAACCAGATCATTTCTAAGGCCAATTCCAGCTCAATTCTATTTTAAAAAATCAGAATATTCGGGTGATAACATTTTTAATACTGTTTTATGCAGTATTTTGCATAGACGTTATCTGGTCGAATTCTCACTGTGATTCACATGAATTCTCATGTCTGTCATCCACAGTAGGAAATTGCAATTTAGAAGAGTCAAATAGCCATTCCAAGATCACACAGCTAGTAAAGGGGGACCTCGGCTTTAAACTCCAGAGTCAGCCTGTTCCAGCCCACCAGGCTGACTCCGTTTGGTGATAGGTAATGAAAAGTTCTAGAGAAGCACATGGAAAACAGTTTCCTTAGAACACTTGACCAGCCTGTTAATGTTGTATTTATTCCATTAACCAACATTTACTGGGTGCCTGGTTAAGTAAAAGGTAATAAAACTAGATTCTGTCTTCGAAGAGTTCACTTGAAATTTACTTAGAGTTTACTTGAAAATGTAGTACTTATTAACACAATCTTTCAGGATCTATTTCAACAGTGCTGGTCTTGTATGACAGGGTGACAAATGTCTTGCCGACAGCAGCTAGCGCAGTTCTCCGTGTGGACTAAGCGTGTTGGCGGTCGGGTGATTGATCTTGCTACCTTTCTTACCTTGGGCGTTTAATTTACATTTCATATTCCTTTGAGCAGTGAAATAAAATCTGAGTTTATTTTTTCAGTTCCATCATCCATTATTTTGCTGAAAGAGGACCTTTACATCATAATGTGACATTAAGGAAGTCAATTTGACCTCATTTTCCTCATGTATTAAATGAGTTATTTAGGGTAAAGTTCCTTTCTTTTGAGATTCTAGTAGTAGAAGAGTTTCTAAAATTCCTGTATTGTAGTAATAGTGTCTAATACTGTTACTCTCGTTGAAGGACTTTGTTCTATCAGATAATACTAATAATGTTGGTAACTATGGTTTATTTAGCGCTGAATATGTCATGCAATCCTCTAGAAAAACCCAAGAGTATAGGAAAAAATTGATTCTGTTTTTTTGTGTCTCATTAGGAAAATTTATATATAAAGAAGTCCTGAGAGTTTTTAAGTTGTGTGTGTATCTAGATATAGATAGATAGACAACTCTTTATATCTGTATAAAACGTTGAGACTTCTTTAAAAATTGTTTTCCCTGCACCTTTATGTAACCACAAGATAAAATTTTAATTTATTTTTACAAGGTTGCTATAAAACAGGAGTGGTCTGACACTTGTCTAACTCTTGTCTAGCATTTGGAGGGATGGCGATCCCAGGGTGGGGGGCCAAGCAACTTTTTTGCGCTGAGAGGCAGAAGAGCCAGCGGTAGAATGTTTCCTGGAAAGTCTTGGAGCCCATACGTTAGTTTGTTCAAAGATTTTATCCCTTCTGTTGATTGGTTAGAGCTGCTGGACTCTCTGCCAGTGTTGGAGCTCCCATCCTTGTCACTTTCCTCTGAAATGGAGCTTCTCCACCCACTGTGTTTGAACCGTACTCTCTATTCATTGACTGATGTTTCTTCATATTGTAGACAAGTTTTCTCAAAGAAATGTTTATCCTTACACTTTTAGCTAATGCCTTTCCTTGCTGTCTTAGACTGCTCCCAGAGATGAGGATTTTTTTTCTGACGAATGTGAATGTTTTTACATGCCTTAATCTGTCCTCGTAAATATTTCCACAACACTCCTGAGCCAGAGTTGGAGCCATTAGCAAGGGGTGGAGGTGGGGGCATCATTGATTTGAGGATTATCCTCAGATCCCTCTCTGACACAGCATAAGAACATCTCGGTCATAGTTCTTTCTCTGCCACAAATTAACCTAAAAAAAAAAATTGCATAGTTTTGAAATTCAAATACTGTGAATTCAAGCATGTGGATTTATTGGGGTGTACTCCATGAGTGTCTTATTCATGGCCTCTCCCGCTCTTTGGTGCATGCTTTGCAGCAGTGGCCCTGCGCATCAACAATTCCAGTAAGGGAGAGGTAGCCGATGAGTATGAATACTTTTGGGGTGGAGGAACCTAATGGAATTTTAAAGAAAGATGAGGAAACGGTATATCATTGGTGAAAGAGATGGTTTAAATCATTTAAATTTTCAGAGTTTACTGTAATATTTCTATCATAAAAAATTAAAGTATACTTAAGCATTATGTAGAATTGGAATTTCCCAGTACAAATTGATATGTTATTGCCTTCATCGTGTTTAGTTTTAATCTGCTCATCTTTAACAAAAGGAAACATAACAATGGAACAGTCATTACTGTTCAATCAGCAGGGCCACCTCAGCTCTCAGTAGTGAGGGTGCCGTCTCGCCAACAACGCAAACATCCCTCATTTCCAGTTAGGAGCTTCCATGGGTCTCATTAAGAACTAATTTTCTGATTCTAAGGGTGACCTTCAGAACAAGGTTTCCTCTGAGTCATGTTTGACATGGATAGCTGCACAGATGCCTGGTGAAGGTGGAGAGCTCTTGGTGACAGGTCAGCCTGGTTTAAGCCTCAAGCAAAGCCAGCCCCGCTCAGAACTTTCCACTTGCATTAGCCTGGATCAGATCCTTTTATTCAGTTAGTTTTCTTTTGCTCACACCATGAAGCAACTTAAATGATAGAGAAGTATTATTACCAAATCTAGTACACCTGCAGTCTAAGGGAGTTATAAAGGAAAAACACAGAGTGAAGGTTTGAAACTTCGTAAGTAAAAAAAGCTATGCTCATCACGTTTGAGGAAATAAAGCAATTGATAGATTTACATCTTTTAGTAGGTATGTGATTTCCATTAGATAATGAATAGTAAACACGTTTATAATATAGCAGGTAGAAAAATTTTTTAAATGTACAAAAGAAATTATAATATACCAACTGTTCCATAAATGCCAGGTAGTAGGCTGCAAACCTTATAACCTCTCTAAATAAGTATATTATTTCTGTTTTACAGATGAGAAAAATGAAGCTCAAAGAAGTGACGTATTATTCCCTAGTTCTGCCTGTACTGGCTAACTTTGGTGACTGTTTGCCTCTCTGATGTCCCACGCTTACTCTCCCACACACACTGCTCCTGCTAATCTGGCCCTGTGGCCAGGATGTAGTCCCAGTAAAGAGACTCCCTGGCAAGAGGGAGATGCTGCACAGACAAGGCGCCAGAACTTCACTCCCACATCGTCTCCATATCAAAGCAGCATTTTCAAACACACAGAGAATGTTGAGAAACATTGAATATGTCTGTTTGTCTCATATCAAAGAGGCCTATCAGTATCAGGAGTTACAGTTTAGTTAGCCTAAATATAAAACCTGTTTTAATGAGAACTATATACATTTTATGTCTAATTAGCCAATTAATTTGCTATTCCTGCATGAAATTTACAAAACTTGCTAAGAGAAAAATTTAGAATGGAGATGCCTAATAGGAACTGAATTAAACTATCGTGGTTTAAACACAAAGTGGTCTGGGGTGGTGAACATGAAGTAATCTACACAGAATTTGAAGTATATTACGATGTACACCTGAAATTTATACAATGTTATAAACCAATGCTACTGCAATTAAAAAAAATTTTTTTTAAACAAAGTGTTACAGCTTTTTTAACTCTATGAATGCACCAGTCGGGAAAGACTAAGCAACACTGTGTTAACAACCATCCCAGATCTCTCCCAAGTCTATTCCCACCTCAAGTCTAGCACGATATTGCTGGACACTGCACTCCCTGACACCCCCCCATGGGACCCGCGCTCTTGGAACCTCCACTTTGTGGGTTAGAGGGAGAGCGGACACTGACTCTCGTGCGGGTTCTGAAAGCTTCAGCACAGAAGTAAAATAGTTCTCACCTATTCACATTTCATTGGCCAAGGCAACTCACGTGGCCACACCCAACTTCAGAGGGGTGAGAAGTTCGCTCCTGGCATGTGCCATGGAGAAATGAAAACGTGAAGGGATTAATGACAGTCTATAGAGAAAAACAGACTGAATCAAATAGACACGATGTCTTGTTTCATCATTTACTACTATTTTGTTAACCTTCTGAACCTGAGTTTTTCTTATCAGTAAAATGGTAATAATAATTGTGATAATATCTACTTCAAAGACTGTAAATTACAAGATCATTAATGTAAAAAAACATTTTTCCCTCATACACTGCTGGTGGGAATGCAAACTGATGCAGCCACTATGGAAAAGAGTATGAAGATTTCTCAAAAAAGTAAAAATAGACATGCCATATGACCCAGCCATCCCACTACTGGGTATCTATCCTAAGAACTTGAAATCAGCAATTCCAAAGAGACTCATGTGCCCTTATCTTCATTGCAGCATTATTCCCAATAGCCAAGACAGGGAAGCAACCTAAGTGCCCATCAACGGATGACTGAGTAAAGAAGATACGGTGTATATATATACAATGGAATCCTACTCAGCCATAAAAAATGACAAAATCGTCCCATTCACAGCAACATGGATGGACCTTGAGGGTGTTATGTTAAGCAAATTAAGCCTGAGAGAGAAAGACAAAGTCTGGATGAGTCCACTCATGTGGAAGATAAACACATGGACGAAGAGAACAGATTAAGGGTTACCAGGGGGAAAAGGGGGTGGGGAGTGGGCACAAAGGGTGAAGGGGTGCACCTATATGATGACTGACAAATAATAATCTGCAACTGTAATTTCACAATGTTGTAAACTATCATAACCTCAATTTTTTGAGAAAACCTTTTTAAACTGTAGAAAGTTATACAAATTAAAAATGTATCACTGCTTCGAAAATGAGGAAATGTGAAATAGTTGCAGGATGACACACATGCACAAAGTATTTGTACCGGGAGGCTTTTAGCTGCAGATAATAGAAATACAACCACCACTGACTTAATCAATAAAAAGGTTTTTCGGCTCACAAAACGTGGAGTCCAGAGGTAGAGGAGGCTTCATTGATTGACTCAGTAGCCGAATCTCGGTACCAAGGACTTAGACTTTTTTCATCTCTCTGCTCTTTGATTCTCAATGTCAGATTCAACTTCAGGGTAAAGTGATTCCAGGCATCACACCTGGACAGAAAAAATGTCCCAAGAAGAAAAGAGAGCTTGTTTTCCTATGAGTTTTCTCTTCAGAGAGAAGAAAGTTTTCCCAAATGCCCCCAGCAGCAAACCGTTCTCAAACTCACAGCCAGCATTGGCTCCTGTGCCCATCCTAATCTTTCAGACCTCTGGGGCCTACGTGGATCATGGTAAGGTGTGAGCTTTCCCTGTAGCACTTGGCTGTGTGGGAAAGGGGTGGATACATGAACAAAATAAGAATTAGGAAGAAAGGGGAAAGTGGATGCTGGGTAGGAAGCCAATAGCTTAAGTAAGTTATTACAACAGAATATGATTGATTTCATCTTTATAAATTTGAGTACCTAATTTTAATACATTCAGTCGATGAGGTAGAAGGAAGTGCAGAGACAATGTGACATCCAGCTTTCTCCGTGGAGATTTAAGATGTACTAGTACTAACTGAGGATGCATCATGACCTCTGTTCTCACAGCCAGGAGGCCTCATCTTCCAGTAACTGGACATTTCCTAGCAACAGACCTCAGCTGCAGAGCAAGGAAGATCCCAATTTGGAATTGCATCATATGTACCCCAGCGGCACAAATAAGTTGATTCCTAATATTCCTCTTTAAGAAATGATGATGTGTAGAAGATTTCTCTCTCATTTATAAATGGAAGAAATGTTAGAATATTAAAATAACAAAAACAAATATAGCACGTGTTGAGCATCTGCTGTGTGTCAGACGCTATGCTAAGTGCTTTACACATATTGTCACTTTGCTGCCAACAACCCTGCAATAAACATGTTCTAATTTCATTACAGCTAAGGAAACTAGAGCTCAGAGAGATGACCTGTCTTGCCCAGAATTATTCAACTGGCAAAATCTGGAGTCTGGATTTGATCTGGAGCCCATTCAACATGCTTGCACCACTACACCAGTGGTTTCCAAGTTGCTGGACATTAGAATCACCTCAGGAACGTTGCAAAATCCCACTGCCAACATCACACCCCGTAGCAATTAAATTAGAAAGTTGGGGGCAGGAGAAGAGGAACCCAAGCATTAGTACTTCTTAAAGATCCCCAGGTGATTCGAATGTGCAGCAAAGGCTGGGAACCACTGCACTGTGTTATGTTGTTTCTTTAGACAGGAACTCAAACCAGAATCTTCTCTTCCAAGACCAAGAGCAGTGAATAATATTGTCTAGTGCATACTCTCACTCCTCTGATCCCCTAACTCTGGAGTTCTGCCTTAGATTAACTACTGTTGAGTTTCGCTTTTGCTCCTCCCACCCAGCCTGCACCAAACATCCGACGGATGCAAGAACAGTTTTGACTTTGCGATGGAGAGTTTTCCCCAATTATAAAAAAAATGCAAGAATAATAGATTTAATTTTCTTCTTACAATCTAATCATTCACGCTAAACTAGAATTTAGAGAGCATTTAATTTCTGACGTCTTTTTGCTTTATAATTTTTTATTTTGAAATAATTTCAGACTTAAAAAATGATAGAAAAGTGCAAAGAACTCCTGTGTCTTCTCCAGATAAGGATTCTGTAGCTGTCAACATTTTACCATATTTGCTTTATTGTTTACCGTGGCCCAGGTTCATTCCCTAGTTAAGGAAGTATGCCACCCACCTGTCAGTTGTCATACTGTGGCGGCTGCATGTTGCTGTCATGCTGAAAGCTATGCCATCAGTATTTCAAATGCCAGCAGGGTCACCCATGGTGGACAGGTTTCAGCGGAGCTTCCAGACTAAGACTAGGAAGAAGGATTTAGCTGGCCACTTCCAAGCAGTTGGTCATGAGAACCCTATGAATAGCAGTGGAGCGTTGTCTGATATAGCAGTAGAAGGTGAGAGGATGGCACAAAAGGAGCAGGCAGGTTTCCACTCTGCTGTACACAGGGTCGCTACAAGTTGGAATTGATTCTATGGCACTAACAACAATTCCTATTTTTTCGCTCATTTTTTATCTTGTTCTCCTTTATTTTCTTACATAATTTAAAGAATTTCCAAAAGGAGTTATAGGTGAAAGTTATCAATGAAGCATAGGAAACAAATAGTAAAGTGAAAAGACTTTAATCCAACTACATTAATAATTTCATTAAATATTAATGATTAAATACTCCATTTAATGTGAAGAGATTGCCAGAATGAATTAAAAAGAATATCTTAGCCCCATCTGCTGCCCACAAGAGGTGTTTGTTAAAGATGATATCTTTCCATGTTTTCCGGCCTCCATTTGTTTCTGATGAGCAGAGGTCATTCAGATCTTTCCTCCCTTTCCTGTTTCTCTATATGTAATTTGTCATTTTTCTCTGGCTACTTTCAAATTTTTCTCTTTATTTTAGGCTTTCATCAGTTTGATCGTGATATGCTTAAGCATGATTTTCCTCATATTTATCCTGCTTGGGGTTTTCTGAGCTTTTAACATCTGTTAATTTATGTATTTCACCAAGTTTGGAAAATTTGCGGCCATTATTTCTTCAAATATTTTTCTTCTCCATTTTCTCTCTTTTTCTCTTGAACTCCAAGTAAATATATATTACAGCTCTTGATATTAATCACAACGCACTGAGGCTCTGTCCTTTTCTGCTTTGCTTTCATTCTTCTTTTCTCTCAGACCTTCAGATTAGATAATTTCTATTCATCTATCTTCTCTGTTCCCTGATTCTTCTGTCATCTCCATTTGTCTGTTAAAATCAGCTAGTGATTTTTTTCTTATTTCAGATATTGTATCTTTTAGTTCTAAAATTTCTATTTGATTCTGTCTTATAATTTCTATTTCTCTGATGAGATTTTCTATTTGTTCACTTATTAAAGGCATATTTTCCTTTATGTCTTTGAGCAAAGTTATAATAGCTGCTTTGACATTTTGTCTGCTAATTCCAGCATATGAATCATCTTAAGGTTAATCTTCATTCATTTCCTCTTTTCTCTTGATTATGAGTCATGTTTTCCTCTTTCTTAGATGTCTAGTAATTTTGAGTTGTATCCTAGACATATGAGCAATATACTGCAGAGATTCCTCTGAAGAGGTTGTTTGTTGTTGTTATTGTTTTAACAGGCCATTATTTTGGCTCTGTTAATCCTCTGTCCTTTGTCTCTCTTGTCATGGTAGCAAGTGAAATCTCATTCACTTCCCTTGGCCTTGGCTGGGAGGCTTGACTCTGCCTCACACATGCACAGTTCAGAGGTTATCCAGAGGTTTAGGCAGAGTATGCAGGACTGGGTCCTTCCCCTCTGTGACTCCATCTCCTTTGCAGCACCTCCGTCCCCTGCCTTTGTGCTGATGTGGTAGACCTGAACTCTGCCTTCTGGTTCTTCCAGTGGGGTTTTAAATAAAGTCTCAATAGCCTCCTTTATTTGAGTATAATTATTTAAAATTTGAAAGGAAGCACTGGTCATTTTTAGTGACTAACCATTTTTGATGACTAATTTACTTGAACAGTGCCCTTTAAAGTTCTAATTTCCTTTAAATTAACATTTTCTGCCATTACATTCATATGCCTACCTACAATAACAGTGAGAATATGCTATGAACACTTAACCACCCACACTAAAATTTTAAATCTAAGTTCTCTTGGAATGCTGTTTTGATGAATTTCAGTGTGGGAGGTGAGATGATTTAAAACTTCATACTTTCTATTATAGTCAGAGGCATAATTTCTCTGACATCTTTTTTCATTCTGAGTAAGAAATTACACTAGAATAATGTTTTTAAATAAAATTTTTCCATGTAATGATAGTTTTTTCTCTTCAATCTACCCAAACTAAAAAAGTTCAGAAGCATTTATTTACTTATCATGACTGCTAAGAAATTATAGTCATTACACCTACCATCCATTCTCTTCCACATTGTGCTGGGGAAAAAAATACATCACTTTGCTTCAGAAAATCCCCTGTGTTTCTGTCTCCGTACTTCATCGATTGATTGAGCCTTTGGATAGCTGAGCAAAGCATGGAATATACCAAACCTAGCCTCTGCCTCCCAGTGCTTGTTTCCTAAAGAGGAAAGTTTTTTTCAATATAGTGAAGAGGAAGATTACCTTTCTTACTTGCCAAGTGGTCTACAAACTAGAACGTAGATGTCACAGGGTTGGTCAGTAAAAGAACAGAAATAATGTGTGCAAGTGTGAGGCCCTGGTTTAAGTTGTACTGGTGGTTGTCACGAAAGACAGTGGTATAACAGATAGGTAACTCAACCATAGTAGAGCTAACTGTAGGTACATTATCACACGAACAAATGTTTTACTTCATCTTGTATAATCAAGACCTCAAATCATTATTTAATTCTTTAGCTATTACATGTTCAATTAATATTCAAACTTGAATTTAAAAATAACGTTAAAAATAATAGCTAGATAAATTGAATACATTTAAAACTAGATTTTTAAAATTATAGTATTTAAAGATCATTTGGCCCTATCATAAAATGGCGTTTGTTTGGGGACTTGTTTTTTAAGTGATAGCAGCTGTCAGTAGAAGTGAGAAGCCGGATAGAATAGCATTGTCTTCTTCTTTCATAAGCTTCCTTCTTATTCCACTTCTCAGAAGTTTGTTGAGCACGTATTATGGGCCAGGCACTGTGCTTAGCACAGCCTCTCAGCTCAGCTGATCATCACCCTCCAGGAATGGCAGGTCAGTGTTACCCAACCTTGTGATTGCTCAAGAGAAATCCTTTGTGTGAAGTCTGCCGATTCTGAAATGCTGGCGTCCATCTCAGAAGTGCTTAGGACATTGTGAAGGCTGCAGGAAACAGACTGAAGGGAGCCCATGGGCCTCCTAGGCTTCCAGTTTGTGACTTCTGAATTTAGGCATGACCCCTGTGACGTCACAAGCGCTGCCTGGGAGGATCCCCAGGAGCTGTTATCAGTCAGTGGCACCTCAGCATGACTTGTTTTATGTGCTTTTTTCCCAGTACTAGCTGCTCTCAAGATGATTTCAACCAGGAATGATGTGAGGCAAAGAGCATATGGAAGTCCAGGCAGGAGACAGCAGGCTTGGCAGAGGACACCCCAAAAATGCAGCCGCAGAGTCAAAAGGAAGATTTTAGTAAGCAATATTGAGCACCTACTGTGTGCAATGGACTTCACGGGGCCCATGAAGTGCAGAGATTAGTTGGAAATGGAATCTGATGTTATGAAGCTGTAAGTCTACTAAGGTAGATGTACATAAATTATGGGAATGCGTGGCATCCTGTAGACGGACCAACAAGTCTTGAGGTTTCCATTAGTTTATCATATAAATGTTCCCTGAAAACCTACAACATGCCTGGAACATTGGCGACAGCACAATAAACAAAACAGACACAGTCTCTGCACTCAGGGATTTACAGTCTAGAAGGGGAGCTGGTAGTTTCTTAAAAGATGTTCTGAAACGCTACAGTGGAACTATGGAGACTGTGATGGTGAACAGGGACACCTAACCCGCTCAGGAGGAATCAGAAAAGTCTTTCCTGAAAAAGTGCAACTAAGCTGAGATCTGAAGAATAACGTGGAGTCTGGCGTTGTGGGGGGACTAGCTTGACCAAGAGGACAGGTAGTGTTCCAGGGCTGGGGAGGGAATCAGAGAAGGCTCTGGTGCAGGTGAGATCTCAGTTCATTTGAGAAACCAGAAGGCTTAGAAGGATGGGATTGTTGGGACATATGTAGTGAGGTTAGAGGAGTAAGCAGAGAACCGAGTGGGCCAGACTCGTAGATCCTATTGCGATGTTGGACTTCATGCTAAGACCCTATGGCCGCTGTAGGATTTTAAGCAGGAGAAAAGGGACGTGCAGTCTGCAATGTGACACATACATTGGAGAGGGCTGCCATGAAAGCAAAGAGATTAGGTAGGGGCTTTCACAATAACTCAGCAAAAGTTATAGAGGATATGGCTTACAGGCTATGGGAGGTGATGGTGAAAATGGAAGAAGTGGTGGCTTTTGAGAAATGGAGTAACTGGTTTTGATATCGAATTGAATTTGAAAGAGAGGGAAGTGTCAAAGAAGATTCAGGATTACAGTGGCCCACTTACCAAGGCAAGGAATACCAGGGTGAAACAGGTTCGAGACGATGTATGAAAGTTTCCATTTTGGACGAGTCGAGTTTCAGATATGAAATATGCAGGAGGATCAAGGTCCAGTTCTCAGAAGAGGGGACTGGGCTGGGCTGGGCTGGTGTCTGGCTAACACAGAGGCTGAGGGAGGGATGCACTGGAATGAACATGTGGAGTGAGAAGAAGCCCAGACCAGGTTCTCTGTGTGTCTGTGGCCCACTGCCCTCCTCCAGCTGCAAGTGCAGAGAATGTGTGTCACCACAGGGCTCTTGCACTGTCTAGCACACACTCACACAAGGTTTATTTTTATGAATACAACATAAAACCAAGAACATTCCTGGTCCTCATTATCTTCCATAAGAGCATCTACCAAATCTAATTGACAGTCCAAACCTGGACAGTCCCAAACCTGACATGTTGCCCTCCTTCAATACGATGACGTCCCCTCCTGATCATGTCACAATATACTCCCAATAAGTATACTGGGTGGTCATTTTTATCCATGTGCATATGCTTCTTTGATAAAATTTTTTAAAGCAAATACTTAAATGTCTCTATCCCCATCCTCTTTGTCTTCTTATTACTGGTTAATTGGTCTTATGGCTAATAACTGGGAAGATTTCTGTCGTCCCTCTGAATGTAATCTATATGGAAAATACTTCCTATCTGGCTGCCAAACCACAGCAAGACCCAGGTAGCCACATGGCTTGGGTTTGGGTAGAAAATGGGGACCCATCAATGAGAGCTGGGGAGACCCATCATGACCTGGGGAGGCAGAAAACCACGGCTCTGGACTCAGGCATCCCAGGGTTGGAATCTCCTAGATTCAATGACCTCATTCGTCCTCCTCCCCTCCTCACCTCGTGGCAGCTGAATAATTAACCGAGACACTGCAGGTCTCAGAGATTCAGCAGGAATGAAGATCAGCAAATACATCTTATTATTTAGTGACTTGGTAAAACTGATGTTCCATTGCTCAGAAATGGTTATATTTTACAACCAACTTTTGTTAATTGAATACTATGAATACCCTTTTTAAAATACAAATTGGCGTCATAAACCTCCTGCACAGTTAGTCCTTGGGAACTCTGCCAAATACATCAGGTAGGTCCATGGAATCTGAAAACCTCACAAGATTCAACCAAATCTGGCGAGCATGGACTGTGCTTAAATAGTAAAGAGTACCAAACACCTGCAAATATTTAACCAAGAGGATTTGATGTTGTCCAGCACCAGAGAAGAAGTGGCTCCTTATGGATGCCTCAGCGAGGCTGATGCCACAGGTGGGTCCCGTTTCTGTGACAAGAGGCAGGGTAAGCTGGCCCCATGATCCAGCCATTTTAGACATGATGCAGCAAGCTTTAAAACTGACATTTCAAGAACCCACAAAGAGATGGAATATGTTGCACTTTGTTTTTATTTGGAATCATAAGAGAAACATTTTTAATAAACCCTTAAATTCTTCTCCATTAATGCTATTTAAATAGTGAATTCATAAAGATTGAAGTGATTTGTTTACTTATACTTAGCTGTAGAAAAATTACATGCTTTTTTTATTTGTTTACACCATCACATCCAATCGAGCCAAACAAGATGGTCGACTAAAATGACTGATGAATGCAATCTGAGCTGATGGCTTTAAATTTGGGATGTGTTACTGATGTCAGGGTTGATCAGTTCTCTGTCTAAAATTGATGCTATTTAAAGCTTTGAACAATTTAGATGTAGTCACTGAGTAAAATTCCAACGGGGTGAGAGAAATTCCATCAGGACTGATTCTGCTGTGGTGAATTTACATGTGCGCAGGTGTCGGAGGGAGAGTGGCCTCTACCGATGGGGTAGTGAGACAGAACAGGATCAGGAGGGGCGGTGGGCTGGCACCACTCACAGCAAAGGTAAAGAGGCTTAGAATAAAGATATACTCATCTTCTCACAAGGAATGCCAAATGCCATAAGAATGTGAATATTGGTCATTTCTGTTTCAAAACTTTTCAAGAAAGGAAAAAGTGAAGGGGAGGCAAGAAGTTAATATGTATCACGCTTCAATAACTCATCTGAAAATGAACCCACAGGGAAATCATGGTAGTCGGTGGGGTAGACCAATGTTTTATTAACAGTATAAAAGGAATGTGTGGTGAAAGCAACAGTGACATAAGTACTGACAGTCAGTGGATGAATGATTATGTGTCATGAGCACCTCAGGACACAGCAAACTAGAGCAATTCCACCAATCAAATGGCAAGAGAAGTCTAACCAAAGAACCATCCTTGTGCTGGAAGGGCAGAATGAGTCCAGTCCAGGGACTACTGCGGCCAGACTTGGGGAAATCAAGTTGTTGAAGGTAGCTGTGACTTTAGAGAGGTGTGCAACAGAGACATTAAACCATTTCCAGTGTCTGTACCTTTAAAATATTTTATTACTGGTCCAAATGTCCAAACACATATTAAAGAGGGAAAATATTATTTACTGGACTGAAATTCTCTGGATATTTAGATTCTATTCCTGTCCAGGGGTGTGAGAGAGGGGATCTGTCAGCAGCTCAGATGTAAGCTGGAAGGTTCCCGTCATTGTTAATGCAGCTTAGCCATCTCTAGGAAAAAGGCAGCAAATAATTTGGATCCCTCTATGTAGTTCCACCTAACAAAAGAAGAAATAAAGAGAAACTGTTATTTCCATTCAAATAATGGAGGAAAAGTAGTCTACAATTTAAACAGGAAGATTTGATGACATAAATTCAATCTAAAATATGCAGCATGTCGGAAGGTTACTGATGTGGACACCCTGTGGTTTGCACACTGAGAGATCAGCCCCCTCAGGAACCCGCTAACCTGTTGATTTTCTCATTTTGCGCGTGCTCTCCATCGTCCACAGCGCCCAGCGGGAGCATCATCACACTCTTTTGGAAAACATCCTGGAATAGATTGGCAATTGGTATGGTTGATCCATCCCGGATCATATCTGGCTCTGTTCCAAACACTGAAACACAAGAAAAGAAGGCATTGAATAAATTAATGACAAGACTACCCCCAGTGATCTCCTCAAATGTCGTGTTTACTTTATCTTTCTTTCTTTTTTTTTTTTTTCACCATTAAATTTGGTGCCTGGGATAAGTAAGCGTCTTGATATCATGCAATTTATATTCTAAAATAGTCAATACAGCCAAGAAGAAAACTGTGGTTGCCTTATTTACTATTATTTACTTTTAAGAAATATTTTTAAATAATATTTTAAACTAATTTTAAACTTACAGAAAAGTTGCAAAAGTAGTATAGAGTTCTCATGTATTCCTTACTCTGCTTTCCCTAATGTTAACATCTTATATAACTATTGTACAGTTATCAATAATAGGAAATTAACATTGGATAATATTATTAGCTAGACTCAGACTTTATTTGAATTTCACTCTTTCCCTTCTGCTGTACCAGGATCCAATGCAGAATCCCACACTGCATTTTGTCGTTGCTCCTTAGTCTCCTCTTGTCTGTGACTGTTTCTCAGTCTTCCCTTGTCTTTCCTGAACTTGACCCTGCTGAAGAGTACTGATCAGTTGTTTTGTAAAATGTCCTTCAATTTGGGTTTGTCTGACGTTTTTTCACGATTGGAAGAGGTCATGTGTTTTTGGCCGGAGTACCACAAGAAGATGTACCTACCTACTTTTATGGTTGCTTCATGAATTAAATATTAGAAACACTAATATTAAATATTAGGAACACATTTCTTTGGTGTTTTGTGTTTCTTTTGTAACCAATATATGAAGAAATCGCTGTACTCAACTATCACCTGAATGTTGCAGTGTTTGTACTCAACTTTCAAGGTATCCCATGAAACAGTTTTAATGGGTATCCTAGGGTCTAGAAAGAGAGGAGTTGAAACCTAGGCTATAGGTAAAGGTGCCAGAGATGGAGTGGGAATGAAAAATAAAATGAAGACACAAAAGAGAACATGCCATGTCTTCTGTATCCACAGAGCAAGGTGTGAATGTGAATAAAGATAATGTCCACTCGTGCATTGCTTAACGACAGGATACATTCTGACAAATGCATCGTTAGGTGATTTAATTGTTAGGTGGTTTAATTGTTGTGTACTCACACAAACCTAGGTGGTATGGCCTACCACACGCCTAGGTTATATGGTACTAATCTTATGGGACCGCTGTCGTACATGCAGTCCATTGTTAACAAAAAACTCGTTATGTGGCACATGACTGCTTTGTTAGCAGAACTGGTTTAGCACACAAATAGACAAAAAGGTGCCTTATGCATTCCTGCATTTTCCTGTATTTCATGTCTTTACCGTTGAACTTGACATTTCAATCACACATCTCTCTTCAGCTGGCATTCCATTTAACTTCCTAACTCTTCTTCCTCTTTTCTTCACCCCCAAATTTTACTGGTAAAATACTGCTACAATTGGGAGCAGGGGGGATGATTGTGTAAAGTACGGCTCTCAGTGTTGGACTTGTCCTCTAATTTTTGATGTTCGTGTCCCTTGTGCTCATAGACACAGAGAGTTAGTGCTCCAAGGAGGTCTGGAGGCCATTAAACCCAGACCTCTGTGACCGGGAAGAGCAAGTCCCGCAGGGCAGCCGAGTGCCAGCTTGCTCGCTCCACTAAAGCTTAGCTTCTTCATTTTTAACCCCAGAGGACTTCCTTTACTTTCGTGCAAGTTCAGCTGTGCTTTTAAAAGTTTTTGTGTATCGGCCAATATTTCCATGAGTTTTGCAGAAGGAGGGTTGGGAGGTTTCCAAGTCCATCATTTTCCCCCAAATTCAGGTCTCCAGAATGTGAATTTGAACCTGGCTTTGCTACTTCTAGCTGAGTGCCCTCCAGCAAATTATTTAATCTCTTCACACCTTAATCTGCACCCTGGGGAAGGCTGTTGGGAGGATTCATGAGACAGTGTGTATCAAGAGCCCTGAACCACACCGTTTACCATCAGTAATGCAGCCCATATAAAAGGAGAGTCCACATTGAAGTTTTAAAAGTGTCTGCTTTATCTACAGCCCCACCGGGTACCACCCCCTTGTTCCCAGTGTAAACCAGCAATCAAAATAGCATCAGTCTAACCTGTTTTGATGGCTCTTTTTGCTGCAAGATACTGATTATCTTTAATATTTGCGATCCATGGGTGTAGTCCTAGTGCCATAGAAACAACCATCTGGTTGGAACTATTTCTTTTGGAAAATATATATTCAAGATGCTGCTTTACCTAAAAGGTAACATTTTCAGTTGTAAGAGAAAATTTTGAGTTACTCTCATAGCCTTGTATCAAGAAACTGATTGGAATCCCAAGCTGACGCATTCAAGTGTTCTGATTTTCCCTTAGCTCTTCCAGAGGGAGGACGCTGAGTGAGCAGGGTCTCCAGGACCGAGAGCTTCACCCAGTGTGAGAAACACTTGCTCTCACTCCCACCCCTCCCAAGAACCTCCAATCCCGGTCCTGTCCCCACCCCTCGCTGACCACAGTGTCTCACTGTTAATGTTGGGTTATTATGAATTTGGGTAATTATGAAACCTTGAACGATGTTATGGGTAATATGAATATGATGAATGTTTGAGGTAATTATGAAACACAATACAAGTAGAACTTCTCAATTTGAATATCCCTCTTTTTGGACTTAGTATCTTAATGAATATTTTGGGAACATTACACACTTGGAAATTTCCAAAAAGTGGGAGCAATTGCACACTAAGCTGTGAAGGAGGCTCATTGACAGCATCTTTCTCTCTCCCCTGGGCTCCATTCCCATTGCCACTATGGAAATCCACCCGAGAAAAACTCCATACTCTGAAATATTCATCCCTTCAACAAACATTTAAGGCACACCTGTTACGTGGCAGGAACTGTTTTAGGTGCTGGGACATAGCTGTGAGCAAGACGAAGACCGTCCTGCGCTCATGTAAAGTGTGTGCTGTGAGGAGGAGCAACAGTCCATCCAGAAAGGGAAGGAGGGAGGAAAGATGGAAAGAAAAAAACGGAGGGACGCAGAGGGGAAGGAGGATCTTTGAGAATGTAATTAGCGCTAAGACGACGAAAAAAGTGGACAGTGGATGGAGAGAGGCCGCCGAGGTATTCCTTGAGCTCCCTTCTTCAGAGTCTACCTTCTGTTCAACTTGAGGTACACTGATGATAGGTCGATACTTTAGACACGCACCTCCTTCCAGACACAAACATTTTCATTAAGGTGGCTGCTTTCAGGGGGTTGATTTCAGACATCATGGACAAACTAATGCTGGGGGTAAAGATTTTCTGGCTCACTCCAGCCGTAGACAAGTAGCTTCTCCATCTGTGTGTAAAACCAATCTTGCCTTTTTATCCACCATTTAACTTTTAAAAATTTCCCATCACTCCAACTCCAAATGGTTATTGGTCTGATGACTGTAATTGCATATAATTGAGAAAAGAGATTTTTACTCAACAAAAATCCTATTGGTTTCTTGACATTTGTTCCAGTCCCTTCTGTATTGGAAAAAAAATGATACTTCAACGCTAACAACTGAGCTGCTCACTACTGTGTGGCATCCGGCTCTCAGGAATGGCGCTGCTGGACAGAAGAACAATGCACGTTTGTTACCTGTGTTTCCACCACGGACATATTCATGTGAGGGACTAGACGGATTGAAAATTTTCCTATAACTCGGCCAGGTATGACTGTTTTAGCTCCAGGCTCCTCAAAGGCGCCCTCAATCCCGTGAATAGAAAGAGATGGGTACCTCCATAGGTGCATTAGAATTTCCTCCTAAATTGAAATAAAAGTATTTTATTATATGAAAGAATGTTTAATTAAAACTCATTTGAATTGTATTGCTTGCATCACCAATTTCTGTACATCTGTGACACGGTTAATGGCAAGTTAATTATCACCTCACTTAGATATGTCTGGACAAACAGTACAAGTGGACTTTCCCCTCAGGACACAAGATCTCTGCTGCCTTCGCCTGCCCAAGCCACTCCCATTGGCGAGGGCCCCTCGTCGCTGAAGTTTGCAGTTACTAGATGGCAAAGGGGCCCTTTCAGAAACTTGGGTTCAGTTATAAATTTCTATCCCAGTCACTGCAATGATAATTTGTATGCTAAATGCATTTTATTTTTCAGAAGGCTTCAAAGAACTCCGCAGATGTTTGAGCCAGTTTTCAATCTTGCTATGGCCACTGTAGAGCTAGTCTGAGGAAGAGCTACACTTCATGATAATAAACTCTATCACTCTCCTCTGCATGCTTCTCCCTCTCTTGGCTGTTCCCCCAGGAACCAGCCATAGCTAGCAAACACCCTAGCAGGCAAGCGTTTTAAAAAGGAGGAGGAGGAGAAGGGAAAAGGAAAAAATCTAAATTTGCCAGTAACGCTTTAGGCTTTGGGTCTACTTATTATACCAAGGCAGCAGTGACGTAGCAGTCTACAGATTAGCCCCTAAGTCTCTTGGTTTTGTCTAGAAAAATGAACAATTAGGGTCATGGAGCTGGAATAACCTCAGACTATTCTCAATCTTTAAACAGTTAGGGAGCCCAGCTCACCGGCTGAAGACCGGCTTAGGATTGAGTCCAGAAAACTGATTTGGAAAAACACATCTGTGAAATAAGCCATTGCTCCATGGTTAGGTGCCTAAATCCAGTGCCAGTGGGACCCCAGATAAAGGTCTGGTTGATCTAGACCACAGGGAAGTGGCCTTGAAAGTGAAAGTCCCCCTTGGAATTAACATCTGCTTTCAGTTCTAAGATGTGCAGATAAACAGGACACAGTAAATTAAGCCTTGGGAAAATATTTGTTACCATCATTCTTCGTTCAGATTATCCATCAACTTGTGACCATACCTTGGTGTCAAACAGAAATTTCTTAACCTGGCTGCTATTCCGGTATTCTTCTAGGTCCAGGTCAATGGCTTCGTACATTTTTTTTTCCTCTTCAGTAAGAGGAGCCACGTGGTCATAGATTCCAGGGATCAGAATGTGACCCGATGAGTCTACAAGGCTACCTACAAGATACACACAGGAAACAAAGCCACATGGAGTCACCAGTGTGCTGATGTTCTGGCCCTGGAGCAGGATCATGGGGGACTCTCCTGGGCTTGCAGCAGACCTTGTGACCGGCCCTGGTCCCCACAGCAGAGCCACTGGCAGCAACTCACATCCCAGAGATGATGGTCAGAAGAAAGAGCTGGTCACCCAGCAAACTCAGACTGAGTTGGACCCGCGTGAATGTCCACCTTGTCAATGGAGGGATGAAAACACACGACTCTGCAGTAAATTCCATTGGGTATGACTTACCTGCGTTATATCCCAATTCTCAACTCCACCTTTATATCATAAACAAGCTTCTTTTTTTTTTAGTGTTATCTTATCATGAGTTAAAAAGTAACACATGTTCATTACAAAAAAAGTTTTTTTGAGGAAGATTAGCCCTGAGCTAACTACTCCCAATCCTCCTCTTTTTGCTGAGGAAGACTGGCTCTGAGCTAGTATCCGTGCCTATCTTCCTCTACTTTATACGTGGGATGCCTACCACAGCATGGCTTTTGCCAAGCGGTGCCATGTCTGCACCTGGAATCCAAACCAGCGAACCCCGGGCTACCGAGAAGCAGGACGTGCAAACTTAACCGCTGCGCCACCGGGCTGGCCCAAAAAATTTTCAATATATATGTTTATATATATATACATACCTGAGAAACTGAAAATCATCATTCCTTCTCAATTTCTCTCCTCCTACACACACCATAGTAATATAATAAATACTCATCTTTAATCAAAAGCATAATATCCCTGAGGTCTAGTCTATGAGATATACATCCTAACCACAAAAGCCTCCCCAGTGAATAAGAAGATACTCAAATCTGTTCTTTATGAAAGAGTTTTGGACCAATAGGAATGGGGGAAAATCATCAGTGACTATCTATAAAAGAAACAGAAGTCAAGATTTAGCAAACACTGCTCACTATCTTGAGAAAGTACTTATCAAAGATACAATGCAACTAGCAAGTAGACTAACAGAAATGACAGGAAAATGTCTCCAGGGCAGCCAACTTAATGCCCATTCAAGTAAAGACACTTCATAAAGATATGCTTCATATTCTTGATGTGACAGTCTTTCTTGACAATATCAGAAAATTACTGTGAAGCACTGTATTTTCAAATCTTTCTGTTAAAGTCGATAATTACAAAGCACAGAGTTGAAGGCTCTAAGAGGATGGATGCATTCCACCTAGTTATTGGACACCTGCTGTGTTCTAGGCCCCAGAGGAATGAATACACAGGACAGCACTGTCTCTGACCACAAAAGGCTAAATATCAAGTGTGACCCGACATGAGCAGACCACCAGGTGGCTGGCTCTGTAGAGACACAATTAAAGCCAAGGTAAACACTCTACCAAAATCTACAGTACTGGGGACGGCAGTAGTGCGATACATAACGGGCTTCCCAGCACTCTGAGAATGATCATAGACAGCAAAGCCCTGAGGTCTGAGGGTGTCAAGGCAGCAAAATGTTAAGCAACGTCTTCACTGTTCTGGTTTTCAACCACATCCTCCTTGGGCCCCCTCTCCTGGTCCTCCGAGGACTTTGCCCAGACTTGTGTAACCCCACTTTGGGGACAGTACTGCAGATTGCTGTGCATGCATCAGCCTCCCTGCAGGTCCTGAGTTATGGAATTCTCCTCATTTAGCCCAATCAAGCATATTGTATGTTGAGTAAATGACACAAACCCATTAGTAAAATTCAAGTCAAAATAATAAGCTGAGCTCTGAGTGATTGGGACTGGCACTGATTGGCAGTCCACCCTCTAGCACCCTCACCAAAATCAAAACAAAACATCAAAGTACCGCCAATAATACAATCACTAAGTCTTCCCTTTAGTGTATGTCCCTCAACTTCTGCTGGCATTCTTGTGTGCAAGAACAGAGCTGCAAAGATGAATAAGAGACAGACCCTGCTCACAAACCAGCCAGAAAGATGCAGGGTAAAGAAATAACTGTGGGTCCACGTGCAAAGAGCTGTAAAGAGGGGCAAACCATCAGGAGCACAGAGAGCACGCAGTGAACCAGCCAAGGAGGAAGCGTCAGGGAAGACGACAGCGTCACAGTGGGGCCTCAGAGGTTGAGTAGGATGCGACAGGCCCAGTCTCAGTGGTGAGAAGAGAGATGCATGTCTGAAACATCCAGTTTGACAACAACGAAGAGCTGAAATACTCTAGTAGCCAGGATGCTCAGTGTCCATCTTATGACACTGAGCTGTGACATTTTTCCTGTCATTTTATCTGGTGTTACCAGACATTACCACAGTGTGCGTGTTTGTGTGTTGGGGGGATTCAGATGTCATTAGCAAATTAGGCTGTGATTTGAGCAGCGCGGGCTCTCCACATGTCACTGCACATCTCCTGTAGAACTGCCCAGCCCGGTCCTCGGTGTAGGTTTCAACCTCGGACCCTGTTTTCTCAGGACACAAAGCAGCTGTCCCAGCTGCTGGCTCAGGCTGTGCCAGCAGACACACATCCTGACAGGAGAGACGCGTAATGCCCTCCTTTTCCTTCCCTTTACATTCACTTGCAGAGAAGTTTGATTAGAGAGAGCTCCAGGGGCTGCTCAGCACACTGCCCTGACGGAACCTCCATCCAGGAGTAGCGATGGGAAAACGCCGCCATGTGTGCCATGCAGATAATTCTGCTCCACATTTCCTATTTTGGTGTTTCTTTGCCCTAATGCTTCAATATCGAGTGCATTTGTATGAAAACAGGATGCTTAAGACTCCACCTCCCCCTTCTCATTTTCCACTTGAAACCACGATCCTGTGAATGTGAAGTAGTTTCTACAGCCACGGCTGCCTCGGCCAGGAGCCCAGGCTTGGGGCATGCATGGGAGGCAGAGGGGGCCGCTTCTGAGAACTGTCCACAGGAAACGGAATCGTCCATCTCCGGGAGTCTTCTTGGAATTTTAACATTTTAATAATGTCGGATATTTGGTGCTTATACAAACGCCCTCGACCCAGTGATCTTTTCTACTTTGTGGCTTTTAGGAGAGTGCAGGGAGTGGGGAAATGTCTGCCAAGAGGAAAGCACAGAGGTGAGAGCTTTCTGTGTGAACATGAGGACCTCCACCTCCCACCTCCTGCCTCCCCGGCACACTGCACTGAAGTCTCTTTGAAGCCAGGGAACTTATTGATTTCCCTTTGTACTCCCTCTTTGTACTGCCTAGTGGAGATTCTCATGCCTTTTACATAGTTGGCACTCAACAAACATCTGAGACCTATTAGTAATCGTGGTGGTTATCAGGACCATACAGATGAGGAACTTGAAGGACAGAGAGGTTAGAAGATTTGCACATGGTCACACAGCAGTGGGAGGGCTGCCATCTGGGTTTCCAGTTTCCTGACTGATGTGCAGGGCACCTGCCAGCCTGCAGGGTGAGGACAGGACAGAACCGGCTCTCCCACGACATGACATCCTAATCTGTAGTGGCTGAGGTGGGGCGTGGGAGTCAAGATGCTATCGGGATTTCTCCACAACAGCCCTGCATGGCAGCAAGCAAAATTCCTGCTCGCCATCTGATCAGTGCTAAAGCTCCAGCTTCTGTCCTTACGTATTTGGACAAACCACATTAAAACCACACAGAGGGCACAATCCAGAATCACTTTGTTATGGAT
This sequence comes from Equus quagga, assembly GCF_021613505.1. NCBI lineage: Eukaryota > Metazoa > Chordata > Mammalia > Perissodactyla > Equidae > Equus > Equus quagga. The sequence continues at coordinate 5,079,527 of NC_060275.1, forward strand.
TGCTTATTTGATTTGTTTCAAAAATTAAAGAAAGAGAAGCCACATGCTTTTTGTTATGTTCACGATCCTGGTCTGACTTTTCCTAGTGGAGTAATATGCATTTGTGGGGCTAAATGGAATTCCGTGCCTGGGTGAAACCATACAATCTAAAAGGATGTTATGGAGCAGGCATGCTTGGGGGAAATCAAAATGCGCTATAAAGATTTGATGATGCCATTCCTAGGGAAGACAAAATTAGTTCTGGTAGAATGGAGAATTAACCTTTTTTCCCCCAAAAAATATTAAGTTGCAAGCTATCTGAATTCTTCTGGAAACAATTTAAAGGAAAAGGGCTTGTTGTATTCTGTCTGAAAGTGTCAAGCAAGGAAAATATAGTCCAAGAGTTATATTCTAGGAAAACTAGAAGGCTGTAGAAGAACAGAATATGATAGATGGATAGAGAGAATGGGTAGATGATAGGTAGATAGAGAGAGAGAGAGATCAATAGATAGATGAAAGATCAATAGATAGAATAGCAGGGGCCGGCCCCATGGACGAGTGGTGAAGTCCATGCACTCTGCATTGGTGGCCCAGGGTTTTGCAGGTTTGCATCCCGTGTGCAGACATGGCACCACTCACCAGGGTCACGCTGAGGCGGCGTCCCACACAGCACAACCAGAGGCGATCACAAGTAGAATATACAACTATGTACTGGGGGGCTTTGGGAAGAAAAAAAAAGAGGAAGATTGGCAAGAGTTGTTAGCTCAGGTGCCAATCTTTAAAAATAAAAAATAGAATAGTAGATGATAGATAGATAAAATAGATCATAGATAGAATAGTTAGATGATAGATGATAGGTAGAGAGATGACAGATGATAGGTAGATGATTGATAATAAAGATGGATAGATAATAGCTAGATAGATAAAATTTCATTATTTAATTTGGGGAATGAAGGAGCAGGAAGCTCTACATCTAAAGATGATGCAGAAGACCCTCAGGAGACCTCCCACCAAGTTGGCCCTGCAGGCTGTCCTAGACTGCCAAGTCCCTGCCGAGACCAGAGGGATGCAAGCGGGTGGGGCTGAGGTTGGAGCTGTGTGAACAAGGAAAAAGTGGCGACTTTTACTGATTGATCCCATAGAGGGCATGCTTATGGGCAGTTTGCCCAAAAGAGGCACACTATAAAATTTGCATAAAAGTGCCCTTTGTGCCAGGTGAGACAGAGCCAAGTGTTGTGGAGTCTGAAGCTCATGTAACCTGAGAAGCTCTTTTTAAAAAAGAACACCAAAATTATGAATACAAAAGTTCAGTGTCCCTGCCAGGACTGCGGAAGGGCCTCCTGCAGGTGAGGCGCTGAAAATGAAGCTTCCTTCAATCCCAGGAGCCCCCCGGGTGCTGGGCAGTCCTGACCTAGGCGAGAGCGACAGGGTGAATCAAGGCGGGCACTTGGCTCTCTGGAAACACACACTCTCACACACTCACACACAAACGTAACTGCTGCCTGTACACACCAGGCACTCTACAGGAAGCCAGGAGCAGGGGGCAAGAAGCGAACTCACTGGAGGCTCTGGGCCACTTGGGGCCACAGCAACCTGCAAAAACGAAGCCACGTGCCGTTGATATTCTTTGGCACCATCTCTGGATGCTTCTGCAGAAGGGTCTCTATGCTATGGTTCTTGAGTGTGGCTGGATGTGTCGCAAGGTCCACTAAAAGAAAAGGAGGTGAGTTGAGGGAGAGTTTCAGTCCATGAGAAGAAATAACGTGGGCTTAACGAGCCTGAGGAACATCTAGCCAAAGGCGGTAAAGTTAAGAACTCCGTTTTTCTTCTACTCCATACTTATTCAGAGCTGGTTCAGAAACCAAGGGAGGAGAGACACTGAGTCAAACAGAACTGTATTTTGTAGATTCCTTGGTGCTTAAAAAGTGAAATGAAATACGACATTACCGAGAAGAGCAATCAAATCAGCCATTGGTTCATTAAGGATACCACCAAAGGTTCCTGAATGAAAATCTTGATCTCTGCATTTCACCTGTGAGAAAGGTAAAAGAGAAGACAGCTGCTTACCAAGTGGTTGCTTGAGCGATAGCTTTCACGTGGTGTCCCTCAGGACTCAGGTGGGTGACCTGATGTCGTCACTTCTTGTATTTCTGTCACATGACTTGGAGCATCTACCCCTCCCATGTCTTCACTTCCCACTGAATCCCCTGAAACTGACTTCAGCCCCCAACTATTCCACTAACACGGTCTTCTCCAAGATCACCAGCCCTCCTTGGCCAGATTATTGATGTTTATAGAGTAAGCTTCCTCTTGTTTTCACCCCATCTGTTGCTCACACCTTCTTCCAGAAAAATTCTCTTCCTGTGGTTTCTGAGAAACCTTCTCCCCTTTTTTCTCTCCTTGCCTGCAGGACAATTCTATTTATGTCTCCTCTAATAACTTCTTTTCTGTCTCCCATTCCTGCAGCTTAATCCTTGGATCATTCTTTCTCTATGTACAGAGCTTCGAGAGCTCACATGTCTTCATTTACTAATTCCGTACTCTTAAATGTCCATCTCTGTAGATATGACCTTTTACCCACCCAGTAGACCTAAAATTTTGGTTGCTTATGGTGCAAGACACTTTGGTGTGCTCCCAGTTTTTGAAATGTGGTAGGTCTAGAAGCGAACTTCACATCTTCTACAATTTACTCTCTACCAGCTTCCCCAATTCCAAAACGAGGACAGACCGCAGTCCTGTAAACCCATCACCTTAAGGTGATGTTTGATTTCTTCTATGCACATCGTATCCAATCCATTACCAATTCCTAATGAGTTATTTTTAAATTGTCTCTTTGGCTCATTCCCTGTTGTCATTCCTGCTCTGCTCCCATCTAGCTTTAAAGTCCCGCCAGGGGAATCTTTCATGTAGTCACTTTATTTCATTAGGCAGTAATACTAACCAAGCACTTCACAGTTTGCAGAGCCCCACCTCCAAAATCTTAAACCCTTATTCCAACTTCTGGTCACAACTTCTCTCCTCCCAGCTCCCTTGTCACTCGCCTGCACTCTGCCTGCTGTTGGTCTCAGCAAAATGTCCAATCCCTTGATCCCTCCAAGACTTCCCCACCTGTCATCCTCCTGTCTTTCTTTTTTCCCCCATTCAAACTAAATGCCACTGTTCATCACTTCAACCTTTCTGTCCTCAATGTCATGATTTGCTTTTCCCTGCTTCCTCCATCACACCACCTGGAATTACCTCAACCCTGGATGGATCCTGCCACTTGGACCTTCTCCGTCCATGGCCACTGAGTACAGCTGCAAAAATTACCCAACTGCACAGACACATGGCTCTATACCCCTCATCCTGCTGACACATCTTCATGCTCCAGTCTATTCTCTGATCCCCAGAGAGACCATTAGGGATACCACCTGGTAAGCAGAGAGACCACTTCAAGCAATCACTTCTCCACAGATTAGCTTCCTTCCTTCTCAAGAGAAAAAATAGAGGCCAATAACAGGGGAGATGTTCCACAACTTTCACCTCTCTAACTCCATCTTGCAGCTGCAACCACCTGATACCCTTGCACAAGAGGGGAACTCCCTCACCTGGCTCAGCTCTCACCCCTCCGACCTCCTCAGGGCCTCTGTTCTCACGAATGCCCCCTCTCCCCAGGAGGTTTTCTACTGTCTCTTAAAGGCTCTCTGAGTCTATGCTCCCTTGAGCTGCTATCCCAGCTCGCTCCTTCTTTTCACAGCCAAGTTTCTTGAGCGAGATTTCTACAAGGACCATGCGGCTTCCTCTTCCCTTCCACTCCCACATCATCTCTTGAAGTATCTGTATCTCCTGGCAGTAAACTCCTTGAGGGCAGGTGCTGTTTTATTCAGTCCTGTATCCTCTGGCACTCAGCATCATCATGTCTAGCGAATAGGAAGCACACACTCATTCTCAAATCCACAAGAATGCATGAGTGTGTCATCTTTGCTATACCACCTCCTTCTCATGACAGCCGGGGTTGGATCAGGTATGTATCATTAGCACACACATTGCTATACGTGAAGACAGACTAAAGTGGCTAAAATAACTCATGGTTGCCAGGGAGGGACTTTCTGATTCTAAACGGTATGCTCCATCACAGGCTGTCTGTATTCATAGAAAAGGAGAAGGAAACAGACTAGGTGTCAAATGTGAACTGGATGTTGCACTTAGTGGTCACAACAAACCTGGGGGGGATGGTTATTGTGCCCACTTTGTAGGTAGGGAAACTGAGGCTCAGAGGTTGAGGTGCCTTCACAAGCCTGTCCATCGTGTGAGTCAGAGTACAGACGCAGGCCTCGGCAAGGCCAGCAAAGCTTCTCTTTCCATCCAAGATGCGGCAGGCAGGCACCGCGGAGCAGGTAATATTCCTGTCACAGCATCCCCATCACCTGCTTAGGTGGCATCCTTAGCTTAGCTCCCGGGGCTGCTGCTCCTGCCTCCAAATCCCACAACCGTAGTTCCTAAACCTTTTGGTCTGTGAGTCACAAACCCCTCTGAATCCTTTCTCCAGAAAACTGCAAAGCACATCCACCCTCAGCTTGGGAGTCTTCATGATCGCCCCAGTCCCAAGACCTCCGTGATCCCCCGGGCCGCACATCCAGGTCAGGGTCCCAACTCTGCTCTCGCAAGAGCCTTCTCTCTTCCCCACCAAGGTCCCTGAATGGATTCCTCCCTGTGCGCCACCGTCGTTTGCAAATACCTCCACAGTGAAGTAGCTGTTCCCTCGTGTTCCATAGGTGAGCGCTGGCTTCCTCCGGCTGATCCACAGATTATCTGAAATTACCACGTAGTCTACACTGGAGAAGAAACGGTCCTTTTCTCTTCTGACAAGCTCCTCCAGAGCGACAGAACCTGCTTCTTCCATCCCTTCAATGATGAATTTGATATTCACGGGGAGATCCTGAATTAACAAATTAACAATGGGACAAACCATTCTGTCAAAAAACTGCACAACTTGCCCCTTCACCTTTTAAGGCCCAGGATTAGTTTGGATGTAACATAAATACATTCTGTTATTATATACATTCAGTGTATGGGTTGTTTACATCCCCAATAGTTCTGTTTACAACACAGGAATTTTAACTAAGATTGGGACAGAGAATTCAAGATAACACCCAGTGTGTACACTCTCGCATGACCCATCAATTTGATGTTGATGATAAAGAATTTGGGGAAGGAATTCCTAAAGGAAAGCACCAGCCACACTGCAGAGCTGTGCTGGGCCAGCCCAGACAGACTCGCTTTCCTCCTTCTCCCAGAAAGGGATTTTTCCAGAAAGGTTACTCAATTACAAATCTCTTTTCTGCCCTCATAATTCTGAGCATGATAAATGAGAACTCTTGCCTTTGAAAGACTGTCTAATGTTTAAGCCTCAGGATAATTTTTATTTCAAGTATCTGTTATTTTTCAGCTGTGGGTTCAATCTGCCTTTTGACTCATTCAAAGGCTTTGATCTTGTAGCAAAATGGAACTAGAGTTTTTCTCTAGTTAATATCAGAGCACGGAATAGCTCCTTTAAAATTTTTACAATGTGCTTTTTCCCCCATTTGGTTTTGATCTTTTTGTATCTTTATAATTTATAACTTCATATCTTTGAGAGCCACATGAAGAGGAGAGGTCAGAGTCTTTCCCTGGAGCATAAGACATAGCAGGAGGCTCTAAAAGTGATTCTGTGCAGACCAACGACAGCACAAACATGCTAATTAGTTCTACTGAGTGGGACTGACTCGCCAAAGATTAACAAAGGCAGGATGAGTGGAGGATTATCTATGAAAAACAAGTGACCTTCGGTCATTCAGCTGGTTAAGGGCATTTGGGGATAATGATTTGTTGAAGTGTATCCCTTGCATACATTTCTATGTGTCTTAGGAAGTTAAGCTAAAGTTCTGAAAACCCTGATATTTGAAAACACTTATTAACATTTAACTAGAAAACAATTGCTGAGAAGTAATTGGAAAGCTAAGAATTTTCTGGCAAAATGTGATTAATAAAATACAAGTCAATAGCTATTAAGTGGAGGAGGAGGAGGATGGGCCAGTAGCCAGGCCTGGGTTTTGGTCTCTGCCCTGTTCCTTGATGCCCAAGGGACCTGGGACAAGTCATTTAACCTTTCAGCAGCTCACGTCTCTATCCGTGCAATATGGTTATTAACATTGCTCTGCCTCGGGCTAAAGTAATCCAGTTGGGTGATGTACATGAAGTGCTCTGTAATGGAGACAGAAAGACAGGATGGAAGGGCAGGAGGCACAGGAAGGAAGAAGCCAGCGGTCGTGGTGGCCTGGCTCGTGCGGGCGCTGGAGCACCTTCACATCTGTTGCTTCATGGAAGCCCAGAAGCTTCATCATTCCTAGCTCACAGATGTGGAACATGAGGCTCAGAGATTAACCGACTTGTCCAAGGGCAGAAAATATTTCTTAGGTTTTGTACGTGATTATGTAAGTTTCAGAGGTGAAAATTGAAAAAAGCAAAGCAGATTTTGGCCTTTATGTAGGAACTTTCTTTTAAACATCTCTTTTTCTCCCCTTAGAAACAAGGAAAAAGAGAGAAAAGGGAGGGAGAGAGAGAGGGAGGGAAAGAAGGAAGGAGAGAAAGAAAGAAAGTGGAGAGAGAGAATCAAAGAAAGAGAGAGAGAAAAACCAAGGCCACATTCAGTGCTCAGGGCTTATTTAGAGCGAGCATCAGCAATGAGAAGAGGACTTTGGAGTGGTCAACAGACCCAGCCGGAAAATGCTCTGATTTATTGAGCCTGTCTTTCTCGATAAGATAAAGCAGTTGAGTGAGCACAGTTAAATCTCATCTCTTCTGCTTATGTCTCAGGAGCAAACAAACGGATGAAAGAGCAGCCCCCGGCCTCTGAGGAAATCGCCTCCAGGAGAACAGACTGCAGCCAGGACCGGGTCTGAGGGCCAGGGTTTGGGAGAGGCACCCTCAGAGATGGAACTACGCTCTGGGCGTGAGCTGGGCTGCTCTACCCGGTGTTGTGTTTATCCTGTGGAGACAGCACCCAGAGATTGATGCCTACTCCCCTAGTCCTCACCAGAATGGGCAAGGTGGAGACGGGCACAGCTGAACCCCAACCTTGAACCTCCTCCATCCTGGAAGAGGTGTGCTGCTCCCAGAGCCTCTGCTGGGGCCAGCAGCTGGGACAGTGGGCAAAGGGCTTGCTCTGTGATGGTGTCCTTGAACCGAACAAAGGGGACCCATTTCCTTCTTAAATTTCCAGTGTTCAAAAATGCTTAATTCAATTAAGCCATGCGAGCAAGATGAAGGAAAGGTGGCAGAGCAAGCCCACAAAATCTGTCTGCACCCCAAGTCACACAGCTAATCCTTTGTGGAGCCCAGCCTAGAACTGGCCCTGTCTAATTCCTGTGCATGTCCCAGCACCAACAAAGCCAACAGGAGCCTCCTTGTTATTAAAATACCACATTGGACAATGTTTATATTAGCTGCTTCTGGAAGTTTGTGTAAAATGTCAATCCTATGACCTAAAAGTTGCAGATGTCAGACTTCCCATTACAAACTGCACGGCAAGGAACATTCAACAATGGACACCTCAAAGGTTGGGTCTGAGTAGAAGAGAGACTTTGGCTCAAAGGGCCCTGAGGAACTTTCTAGAAAGCTGAGGCCCTCTCAGTGTGCTTCAGGAGACCCCAGGGCTGTGAAACAGGTCCAGGGTGAGCAGGGGAACAAGAGGAGAGTCCTCAAGGCCGGGACCACAGAGACCTGTGCCTCCAGCCCCATGACCTCTCGTAGTACCTGGCGCACAGTAGGTCCTCTGAGCATGTTTCCTGAACTTAACATGCAGGAGAGGCTAACGGGTTGGCTTTGCTTGGGAAGTGCTTTGGGAGTCAGGGTGTAATGATTGTGCCTCTCCTTCTTCCTCTTCCCTCTCCCATTTCCTTGGCCATTTCCAATGACTCCTCCCACCATCTCCAGCCCGGGAGCTGCCTCCTCTCCTCGGAAGTTTCCCTGAACTCGGAGCTGGCCCAGCCACAGTGTGGGAGTTTTCCAACTTCCCCAGAGCTGGAAGTAAGAACAGGGGCTAGGAGCCAACAGCCAGGCTCTCCCCATCTCAAGTTCACTAACGAGATGGGCCATTTCTGCGTAAAATGGAAGTACATCATCAAATAAAACCAGTGTCAGAAAGCCGGCCACCCAAATTAACACCCTCATTTTTACAGAACAGAATCTGAGGCCGAGAGAGATCAATTCTCCTGCCTGTAGCCACACAGCTAGATTGAATCCTCTGTTTGGAGTCTAAGCACATTGACTAGTAGAAGAGAAAAGAATGGTGTGAGACGAAACCATCCTGTGAGAGCATCACACCAGACAGTCAAAGATGCATACCTGGTCCACCAGTCCTGGCCTCTGGTGGCCTGAAGAGGAGCCCTCCTGCTCAGAGCTGCAGCCCCACCTTTCTTCCAGAACCCTTATCTGGACTTCTCTTGAAACTACTTTCCACAAGAATGGAAAGAGATTTAAGGATTCAGACAGAATGTCACATAACCAGAGATTTCTATGTTGATAATTTGCAAAGTAGCAATATTTTTTTAAAGTGTATGCCTGTTTCTATTAATAAAACTATACTTTGTGATAAGAAAGAGGAGAAGATAAAAAAAAAAAGACAAGCTAAGGTAAGATAAAGGTAAAAAAAGAGAAGATAAGATAAGGAGAAAAAAGACAAGTCCCAGCAGATAGTAATTTAGCTCACCATGTTTTTTGTTGTGTTTCCTTTTCCATTGTGGTCAACAGTGCAGGCTCAGACCAGCTGGGTGGCTTTGCACAAGCTCCCTAACCTTCCCCAGCCTCACTCTCTTCATCTGTAAAGTGGGTGTGATTGTAATACACACCTCCAAGGATTGTAGGAAGAGGAAAGGACACATGCAGTTTAAAGCGCAGAGCACAGTGAGTAGCTCAAAGCACACTGCCTTTATCATCCTCCTCATCCTCATCACCCTCATCCTCATCATGTCGCCATCATCATCATCACCATCCTCTCTCCCAAACACAGCTGGTCACCCACCTCTTCCATGGCTCTGAATGCGCTCACAGCATTAATCCACGCTAAAACGGGGCCTTTGTTGTCTGTTGCTCCTCGTCCGTAAAGTTTTCCTTTAAAAATGGGGGAAGAATTTTCAAAAAAGCACAGACACCTCTGCCAAGTTGAGTGGGTTAAGAACAGAGGTAGTTTTACAAGTAATCATTTTAACAGTGCTTTCTATTTTTCCAGGTACGAATCTTGCTCTGAAATCTCAAAGCATGATTTCTTACGTACAGATAGTAGGGTCATCACCTAGTCAGAGAATGTAAGCTAATTGGAAATATACAAATCCCCTTGGCCTTAATAGTAATTAGTTATTTCATCCAAGTTCATTGAAAAGGACCTGAGGATTTGCTGTGGAATGTCACGCAACATAGGCTCTCACTTTGAGACTTTACGATTGGAAGAAGAATGAAAAAAGAGTGTGTGTCTATCTCCACTAACCTTTCTTCTTCTTTTCTTTATAAAACATAATTACATTTGGTATATTTAAAAAGGAAAATGTGTGACCTAGACAACTATTTTCCTCACAACCCAAGAACTCCCATCATGGGGAGCTAGTCCCCCTAGGGGCACAAAGTTTCATAGTTTCCTCCACAAATGAAAGAAAATCAGCCTCATTGGACCAACTATGAGACTACAGACAATGAGAGCAGCATTCTGCTCCTTCTTAACAACAGGGGAGGGCCTGCAGCTGGAGACAGGAGTCACATCTTAAATTCTTAAGCCTGTAAGCAATCCTTTATCCATGGGGGAACGCAGCACTGGTGGTCACATACCGTCCACCTCCGTCAGCGTGTAAGGGTCCATGAGCCACCCATCTTCCCTTCTAGCAGGCTGCACGTCCAGGTGGCCGTAGAAGCACACAGTGGGTTTCTTCGGATCATTCCCCAGTTCGGCTAGGATGATGGGAGGGATCGGGAGAGTCTGACCATTGGGCAGCTGCAGATGGAAAATGGACCACATTAAAAAAGAAAACAAGATTTGGCTCTTCCAGAAAATCCAAAGACACGACATTAGGAGTCCTGTTTCTACCCCTGGGTCCTCGTAGAGCCCATGTAATTCTTCCAATCATCACTTTTTCCAGCTCTAAAATGGGTACCTTGAGACACTTTTCGTTAAAACATCAAACAATTAAAAGTAAGTACTCCCTCAGAGACACTGACAAATAGTATACTTAATTGAAAATCTCTCCAATCCAAACTCAGACTCAGCTAGCTTGAATTAGGTGGACATGGTTCTGGAAAACAGACCACTTAGAGCCTTGTCTGGACTAAAGCTGGCGGCATGGGGCACGTGGGTCTAAGACGGCCATTTGTGATTGCGTGGCAGTAGTAGCAATGACTCTGATAAAGGATCGCAGCTCTACATACGGATGGCCTTTCAGGAAGACGCATTTGAATTTAAAGGGAAGGACAGTTTGGGATAAACTTGAACCTTACGAGCAGGTTGTGAATAGTATGGGGGCCTCTCTGTAATGAGCTGACCTCCGCTCCTCTCCTCCACTTGCCCCCCACCCCCGATCCTGACATGATGAGGAATCAGTAAAATCGTCTCATTTGGCACCAGGTGGAATTTTTCATCCTTACTGGGAATTGAGATTGTGGGGCTTTTTTGTTGAGGATCAGGGTAAGTCCCCATCTTGGCCCCACCAAGGGAAGGTATGGCCCATGTACAGGGAGTGGCAGCTCGTAGGTGGGAGGGGGCCACCCAGCACCTGCTGAGAGCCCCCGTCCACGGAGTCCACGCTGGCTCCCAGGTGCCGGAGCTTGTCTGCAGCCAGGGCCATCATTCGGAAGAGCTCTTGTCTGAGGCGAGGCACAGGCTGGATGGAGTCGCTCTCAACGGCCACCCACTCCTTCAGCGTCTGTGAGGAAAGGCGATGAGGTGATCAGCATGAGGGGGTCATCCAGGTCTACTCGGGGTGGGGCTCTCTTCCCGGTGCCGGTTCTCAAGGGCAGGAGGCCCCACACCCCCAGCGCTCTCTGTTTGTCCTGAAGACTGAGCTGGCAACACACGACACTCACAAGAAGCTGGAGGTTCAATCAAGAACGGAGGCCAGAGACCTCTGGTTAATAAAGAAGATGAGGCAGGACGCGCTGGGCTGGAGGGTGCCTTCCTAAAACCCTGGCTGCTGCCTCCTGGGTCCTCCAGGGTGGCAGAGAAGGGCAGGCCCCTACTCACTGTTTCTAGTTACTAGGAACCGAGAGCAGCTGGCCAGCCACACCCGCTCCAGAATTCTGGGCTTCCCACAAGTGCCCCTGGAGGCCTCTGGCCCTCACAGGTCACTCTCATTCAACCCCCTGGTGGCCTCAGCTGGGCTGCAGGGCTCCTCCTGAGCACCCTTTGCGTTTAGGATCCGTGGGCAGAGTACCCCGGCACTCAGCACAGGGTGGTGCAGGCAGGCAGCCTTGGTTCCGCCCTCTATAGTCGGTGACTGAGTACCTTCCTGGAACTCTCCTAGCCTCAGCTTCCTCATCTGTCTGAGGAGCAATGCTCCCTAACTGCAGGTTACAGTGAGTGTGACATGGTGATGCAATGAGAAATATGTATCTTGGCCTTTGTTCTGGGCTCTTGGCCAGCGCTCCTAAAACCTTTGTAATTTCCTAGGCGATAAAGGTGCTGGGAGCATCTTTTGTTCCAGGATTTGGTCTCTGCCTCGAGTTCCTAACCCAGAGCTCCTCATGCACTTGGAATTATCTGGGTGATCGGAGCATCTCTTGTTCTAATGAGGGAATGCTGGTGGTCCCTGGATAGGGGCTGTCACCAGGAAGACCAAGCGTAATTATAAGCTGGGAACTTTCAACCCCAGCCCACATCCTCAGGGGAGGGGGAGGGGCTGGGGAGTGAGTCAATGATTTATCATGCCAATGTGATAAAGCTTGCATAAACATCCCTAAAGTGCGGCGTTCCAGGTAGGTGAACACCTCCAGGTGCCGGGAGGGTGGTGTGCCCCAACCCCACGGGGACAGAAGCTCCTGTGCTGGGGACCTTTCCGGTCCTCAATACACACCTTCATCTGGCTGTTCGTCTGTGTCCTTTATCATGTCTTTTAGTATATGATAAACCGGTAAAGGTAAGGTAAATGTCTCCCTAAGTTCTGGAGCTGTTCTAGCAGATGATTGAACCTGAGGACAGGGTCGTGGGGATCCCCAACTGGTAGCCAAGTCAGAGAGAAGTGCAGGGAACCTGGAGACCTCATACTTGAGACGGGCGGTTAGGGTCAGGGGGGGGGGGGGGGGGGGGTGGTGATGCTAACTCCAGGTAGATCGTGTCAGAAGTGAGTCAAACTGTAGGACACCCAGTTGGTGTCGCAGAGAATTGGAGAATTGCTTCTTGTACAAAAACACACACATCTGGTCACAGATGTGAGTGGAGTAGTGGAAGAAAACAAATTTCCTTTCAGTGAGGATTAAATAAGATACAGTGCACAGAAAATACAGCTCAGTGCCCGGCCCTGAGTGGGCACTCAATAACACCAGCTAACGTTGAGTTATCCAGAAAAATCATTCACAGTCCAGTATCAGCACTGAGTTGCTCATACTGGGATAGCCATAGTTTTTATTAAAAACCACTCATATTTTGGATGACTGATCTTGAACTCCCTAACTTATTTTAGTTTACTCTCTATTCTGGATGTAATGCTTTTACTTTATCATAAAGAAAGTTATTTCACCTTAAGGAATATTGTGTTTTACATTTTTAAACTAGAATTTATAGAGCAGATGCTGCCAAGTTATCCTTACATTTGATGGATTGGGTATATTTGAGGAAGTTGCAAAGAGAAGAGAAGAGTTTTGGCTGAAAGACCCAAATGGGCGCATGCTCCCACACATGCTGTTCCTCTCCCCTCTAATTCCAGCAACACGGAAACCCCGCTCAGATTTTGAAAACCCAATAGGCATTTATGCCAAATTAATAAACCCACAGGAGTGAGGATTGCATGAAGGTCAAGCTTAGAAACAGAGGCCTGGTCGTTCAGCTTTATGTTTTAGCATGAAACATGAGGGTTTCACATCTAATCGTTTGCCCAATAATACTCCTAACATTGGTTGGCTGATCCAAGAAACGTATATTGAACACACGTCATGAACCCAACATGGTGTGGGGCTCAGGGTACAAAGTCCAGTGAGACTCCAGGGAGTTTCTGGGCTGTAGTGGGCCAGGTGTGCGGGCGAGGGAGGGGACAAGAGAGCCAGAGAAGGAGGAGAGGGTCTTGCAGGTGAGGAGGAGGAGACAGCCTTCTCCTGCCCCACCGCTCCCCTCTCCTCTGGCTCCTTGCCCTCCCTCTCTCTATATATGCCCACACCACGTGGTGAGTTAGGAATGAAGCAGAGGTTATACAGGAGGAGATAAATTGTGTATTGCACATGGACTACAAAACAAAGAGCTTTGACGTTGAACTTGGCAGAGCTCTGTCTGGACCTAAAGCAGCTGTAGTCCAGTGGGATTAGCCTGGGATGTGTCCTGGGGAGGATGAGTTTCAGGCAGGTGTTGAAGGTGGAGAGGACATCAGCAAGCCCTCTAAAGGGGAGGATGGGCTGTCTGATGATGGTCCAGAGTGAACCTGAGCTCAGTGGAGTTTGCTGGTCATCACTAAACGGACAGGCCTAGATCCAAGGAGCTGGGAATGCCATTTTTAGGATGAACGGCTGGGAGGGATCTCTTACCTAAACCTAATGAATATTGGTTATTTAAATTCAATGAGGAGTCACAGGCATTTTAAGTGGAATTAAGTTGTCAGGGAAAAAAATTCCACATCACTCAGGGGGCCAGCCCAGTGGCGTGGTATTGAAGTACACGCACTGCACTTCAGTGACAGGGGTTGGCAGGTCTGGATCCGGGTGTGCACCCACACACCACTCATCAAGCCACGCTGTGATGGTGCCCCACATACAAAAACAGAGGAAGACTGGCACAGATGTTAGCCCAGAGACAATCTCCCTCAAGCAAAAATAGGAAGATCGGCAACAGATGTTAGCTCAGAGCCAATCTCCCTCACCAAAAAAAAATAAAATAAAATAAAAATCCACATCTCCCAGCAAATAACCATTCACCCAGATACCCAAAGGGCATATCATGCGAGCACTCTTTGTGTCTAGTTTTTCCTACCTGGACAAATTCATCCTGATGGAGATCGATGTATTGGAAGACCTTCTCTAACAGCCGGGCGGGCGGTGAGGACGGAGAGAACATGCCTCTCTCAAGTAGCAGCAGGAAAACAAGGAGAGACGATGCCTGTGAGCGGGCAACAGAGGAGGGACGGTTTAAAATAAATAAATGCTGTCCCAGGTTTTGGACTTCCGACCCTTCAAACACTTAAAGGAAGTTTGTTACCCAACACAGCTGCTTCCAGTCATTCGGACCCAAATAACAAAAGGTACTAGAATGGGGAGTGTATTTCTTGCTACATCTTTACCCAAATGCTTCATTTGCAATGCTAAAGAATTTCAACAAGACAGAAACCAAGTTAACAAGCTTGTGTTTAAACCATCTACTTCAGTTTTTCCTACGAGGCAATCTTTCCGATTGGCTCACTTCCTGTAAAAGGAGGTCAGTGCTCTACAGCCCAGGTGTGAAGGGCAATATTTGTAAGAGAGAGAAGCGTGAGACAACTAAAAAAACAAAACTTCTATGTGTGATTAACCACTTTATTAGAAAAAAACCTACTTTGCAGGGGCTGTTTAAAGTCCTGTGTGGTACTGTGGGATTTGTTTCCATCAGCTCCTGAAGTCAGAGGACTTTACACAGAAACTATAAGCCATGCTGGGATAATAATGTTGGGGCCCAGGGCAGGCCTACCCCAAATATCCCACAATTGCATATTGATTATTTTGAACTAAAGTTACTTGAGAAGCAGCAAGGGCATTCTGACCCTCCTGTCTCTGTTCCCCTGAAAGCAGGAAATCTACCTCCTGTGTGACAGGTGCTCTCCTGCATCCTTCTCAGCAGAGCTGGGGATTCGGGGCGAGAAGCTGCATAAACAAACCTTGTTAATTTCCTACCTCAGCCTAAACTCTGCTTAAATCCCTCACTATTTACGTACCCTAAACCTAACTTTCTTTGTCCAGTCAATTCTTCACAAATTTATGTTTCTTTGTGTTCAAGATA
The DNA here is from genome assembly GCF_021613505.1 of Equus quagga. Taxonomy (NCBI): domain Eukaryota; kingdom Metazoa; phylum Chordata; class Mammalia; order Perissodactyla; family Equidae; genus Equus; species Equus quagga. The sequence continues at coordinate 5,094,675 of NC_060275.1, forward strand.
TATATGCTGCCTGCTTTGTTCCCTCTCCAAGCATCATTTCTTTATGGTCTCCAATACGTACATATTAAACTGGGTTTTTCTCCTGTTAATCTGGTCTTGTGTCAATTTTATTACTAGTCCAGCCATAAGAACACAAGAAGAGAAGAAAGGGGATTTTCCCTCACCCCAAAGGTAACAACAAAGGACTAATGGTCATTTAGACGCTGCTGGCCACACACTCCACCTGGGAAACCCATGGCCCTGGCTCTCGCTTTTCCCTCCCACTTCTCTAGGCTCTCTGCTTCTGTCCCTGATGGGTCTCTCCCTTCCCTCACCTATAACTGTGGAACCTGCCAAGACCCCATTCTCCTCCCTGTTCCCTCTCCCTGTGTGTGACCCCTTCCCCATCACCCCTCCAGCCCCATGGTGGGCTCCAGGCCGGGTCCAGAAGAGGTTAAGATTTCCAGTTTCAGAACTAAGCTAATTATCTTCTTCCAAACCAGCTCTACCTTCTGGACTTCTGTACATTTTAACAATAGACTTTACTTTTTAGAGTTATTTTAGGTTTAGGCTGCTTGCCCCCTTGGTCTACAGTTCCAGCACCAACAGAGTCAAGGTGAGAACTTGTGTCTAGAGTAGAAAGAACTACTGAACTCAGTTATAAAATACAAACTAACCCAATTTAAAAATGGGTCATGGATTTGAATAGACATTTCTCCAAAGAAAATAAACAAATGGCCAATAAGCACATGGAAAGATACTCAACATCATTAGCCCTCAGGAAAACGCACATCAAAACACAACGAGACAAGAATTCATACCCACTAGGATTAAAATCTGAGTTAAAATCAAAAAGTCAGATAACAACAAGTGTTGGCGAGGATGTGGAGCAAGTGGAGCCCTCATCCACTGCAGGTGGTGCAACCGCTTTGCAAATCAGTCTGGCAGGTCCTCAAAAGACTAAACAGAATTACCATATGAACCAGCAGTTCCACTCCTTGGTGTATACTCAAAAGAAATGAAAGCATATGTACACTCAAAAACTCATGCATGGATGTTTATAGCAGCATTATTCACAATAGCCAAAAGGTGGAGATAATCCAAATGACCATCAATGGGTGATCAGATAAACAAAATGTAGAACATATGCATACAGTGCAATATTACTCAGCCATAAAAAGAAATGAAGTACTCATACATGCTACAACATGAATGAACCTTAAACACGTTATGCTAAGTGAAAGAAACCAGACACAAAAGACTACATATCGTATCGTCCATTTATATGAAATGTCCAGGACAGATAAATCCTGAGAGATAAAAAGTAGACAGGTGTTTGTCTAGAGCTGAGAGGATGGGGGGAAACGGCAGTGACTGCTAAGGGGTAGGGGGGTTCTTTTCAGGCAATGCAAATGTTCTAAATTGATTGTGGCAATGACTGTACAATTCTGAATGTACTAAAAGCCATTGAATTGCACACTTTAAATGGGCGAATTGTAAGGTATGTGAATTATAGTGCAATACAGTTGTTATAAAAATAATAATCATAGTTGTAAGCACTCATTCAATAATGTAAGTATATTACTGAGTATGAGAAGTGTCTGTCTATAAAGGAAGCTAAGCAGTGGGTGAAATCATGGTGAAAGTGAGCCGCGCTCATTCATGAACAGATTGAGAACTTGGTCCAGTAGATGGTGCCAATGGGCTGTTCCTGAGCGGCCTCTGCCTTGTAATGTGATCGAACTGAGGCTGGATCCAGCTAAGCTGTGTGGGGCACAGCCAAGAGCTGGGGACTGCCAATAAATCAGGAGGAAAGGACTCCTATAGACCAATAGTGGCAGGAAGATGGAGCTCTGGGCACCCAGGAAAGGCTCTTTGAAATGGAGCAGGTTCTTTTCTGTAGCTGATCCATCTAAATTAATATTTGAACTTTTATTTTTCATTCATTCAATTTCTATTAAAAAATTACTTGGCGCGCCTCTCCAGTGAAAAATAAAAAGGGAAACTTGAAGAAGAAAGGGATGCCGCAGGAAAAGAAGGAAAACAGCGATGGTAGGGACTCAGAATATTTCAGATTTCAGGGAGCCACCTCCCTTCCCAATGAGAAGAGCACAGCGAGGGCTGATCTTCCTAGAGGTGTCTGCATGGCTCCCTTTTCTCCCTTGGTTCTTCCCTCCTCTCCCTTTCCCCCCAGGGCAGACGGACCACTGCTGTCCATTCACCATCGGGCCAACAGAGACAGACTCCGGGTGCCAATCCTGCCTTTAAGATCTTGGGTGGGAACCCGGACCATGTCTGCTCTCCTCAAGAGTTCCCCCTGTTTTTTCATCTTCCTATTTTTTCTCTTGTGTTATAGTCATGCTTGACCTTGAACTAAGCAACCAACAAAAATGGAGGTTTAGAAAAGCTCTTCCTGGCTTTGTCCTTTGCAGAAAGAAGAGAAAGCTGCTGGGGAATGGGAAGCTGATGGTGTGGGCCAGGGAGCAGAGCCAGGAAAGCCCTGGTCTTAGCGTTTTCTTGTGTGTGTGTGTGGGGGGGGGGGGGGGGGGGGGAGGGGGGGGGAGGGGAAACAGGTAGCCGAGTCCCGTGCTACAGGACCCTCATGGAGGAAACCCCACCTGCTCCACAGGCTCCTGCTAATTCCAGCTGGTTGTCCTTAGATTTGGAACATAACTTCCAAGTGCTCCTGCACCGTCTTATTTTTAAATACTTTAACTTTTAAGACTTCTCCAGGTCACGTGCACATCCTCTGCTGTGTGATCACCCCCACCCTGTCCTTCTCCCATCAATTCAGCTCCACTTTCTTAGAGCCTTCCTTCCCACTGCTGCCCAGGTCTCCCTCAGGACGCAGGACGTGGCCTCAGGCTCATTCTCCTCTCTCCCAGCTCTGGCCAACGACTGAAGAAAGTTAGATCACCTGTGTGCTTAGCCGACAGTGACCTTGAAATTGCCATGGGCTGCCTTAACTGCTGACACTTCTACCTCCTGATGTGAAAACAGCAGGCACCCCAAAAGGAGGCCAGGAGTGCGGTGAGCTGTTGACACATCCCACTCCTGCACCGACCGCTCTTGTTGTTTGCTTCTGAGTTTGAATAGAACAAACAATAGAAAATGAAAGCATTCTTATGGAAAATAGTATGTAAGTTCCTCAAAAAATTAAAAATAGATCTACCATATGATCCAGTGATCCCACTTCTGAGTATACACCCAAAGGAAATGAAAACAGAATAGCGAAGAGACATCTGCTCTCCCATGTTCATTGCAGCATTATTCACAACAGCCAGGACATGGGAACAACCTAAGTGCCCGTCCTGGGATGAATGGATGAAGGTGTGGTATGTATATGCAATGGAATATTATTGAGCATGAGAAAGAAGGACATCCTGCCATTTGGACACATGGATGGTCCTTATGCTAAGTGAGATAAGTCAGACAGAGAAGGACAAATACGGTACGATATCACTTATATGTAGAATCTAAAAAAGCCAAAGTCGTGAAAACAGAGTAAAGTGTTGGTTACCAGGGGCTAGGGGTCAGGGGGATAGGAGAGATGTTTAAGGGTAAAAATTGGAAGCTAGTAGTAAATAAGCCCTAGAGAGCTAATGCACAGTACAGTGAATATAGACAATAATATCGTATTCTCATCATCAGACTTGTTAAGAGACTGGAACTTAATTATTCCAACCACTAAAAAGAAAGGATAATTACTTGACGTGATGGAGGTGCTAATTAGCGATCAATGGCAATCATATTATAATACATAAATGTGTCAGATCAACACGTTGTACACCTTAAATTTGCACAATGTTATATGTCAAACATATTTCAGTAAAAAGAAAGAAAATGAAAGCCTTCTTGCCTCCCACCGCACAGAGCCTGGGGCCAAGCGTGGCTCCTCCCCAGCGCGCTCGATGGCTCAACTGAGAAACGTTAGTGCCGGCACCGCGGAGCCCAAGAATCCCACTTACCACTGGCCTAGAGTCCGCGTGACTGGTTTTACAGAGGATGCTCTGCCCCGTGTCTGCTTTGATGAAATGTTACAATACAGAAAAAAATCCTTTATTGGCCTAGTTTATCTCACCGTGATGGTATTAAAAATAAAACCCGAAAACCAAAAAGCAGGTTTTTCTGGATTCCGTGAATTCCCCTGCAGGTGCTGGCCCAGCCAAGCGATTGCTGCAGAGATTAATGAAGTCTGGCAGCCAGCCGGGGGTGAAGAAGGAGCCAGGAGGGCGTGGCCTTCAGGGGGCAGCCGGGCCTCGCTGCGGGGGAAGGGAGCCGGTTCAAGGAGCAGAACCCCCCAGAAAGTCCCAAGAACTGCGAGTTTCTCCACCCTCTTCCAGCCGGGTCTGAGCGCGACTTTGACCCCAAAGAAGAGCTTAGCCTCCCTAAGGCCAAGCTTAGCCTCCCTCAGGAGGGCGGAGGTCAACAGCTCCCGGGGATGGAGATGCTGAGCGCAGGCGCCAGCCCAGGCTGAGGGGCACCGGCTCTGAAACGGCGCAGAGCGCTCCCAAGTGCCATCAAGAGGAGGCAGGAGCGGCTGTAGGCGCAGCATCGGCCCTTCGGAGGCCCGAGGCTCTGCGCAGAGCGGTCCATCCTGGGCGGCGGACAGCTGGTCTTCCCCCCCCGCAGAGGAGGGAGCCGGCTGTCCATGCAGGCCATGGGCAGGGGGAAGGCTGGCATTGTCAGCGTGTGATGTCACCTCAGAAAGGACCCTTGTGACCCTTTTCATTCCCTCCCGTCAGGCCAGGGACCTGCGTCTCTCCCAACATCAGCCAGAGAGACAGCCCCGGCTTTGCAGGACTCTCAGGAGTCAGGGAGGCGGAGCTGACAGAGCTGGTGGGACTGGTCTAGCCAGCAAAGGAACCAAAATGGAGATATCACCAGAGAATGCATGTCTTTTTCTAGAAACCTGTAGTTAGCTAGATACTGTTTTAGATGTTATCTTATAGAGTCTCAAGCTCGCAGCAAACTTGGTTTGACTTCAAAGCTTGGGGCTTTAGCTGTCCTTCACGACTGGGAAGCAAGATCCAAGGGATAAAGGGAAGGATGAATTCCAGGCTTGGCCACGTCCTGGAGCAGCACCGCAGGCTACACTCTGTTGTGAACAAAGTCCAACAAATGAAAATTCAGGAACAAGAGCAGTTTCGAGGAGAGGGCAGGAGCATTTCCATCCCTTCATGTTAGTGTCCTGTGGCTGCTGCAACAAAGTACCGCAAAGTCTTTTTTTCTTTTTCTCTCTTCTCTCTGCTCCCTGGGTGAGTTCCTCAGTCCTGTCTTCCAGTTCGTCCTTCTCTCTTGGACTGTGGCCCGTGAAGAATTTACATGAACTGTTGAGTTTTTCAATGACTAGTTTTCACTTTCAGTATTTCTAATTGGTTGCAGTTCACATCCGTCTTTCTCAACACTCATATGCCTGCTTATGTTTTACAATCTCTTCTCTTCTTTTTTTTTGAGATTGGCACCTGAGCTAACAAGTGTTAGCAATCTTTTTCTTTTTTTCTTTATTCTCTCCAAAGCCCCCCAGTACATAGTTGTATATTCTAGTTGTAGGTCCTTCTGGTTGTGGCATGTGGGACGCCACCTCAGCGTGGCTTGACGAGCAGTGCTAATGATGTGGATTAAGGCTGCCCCAGATAGAAAAGCCCAAGGTGACCTGGCCTACATGCCAAACTATATGACCCAGTGGACTTTTTTTATGGTATGAATTAGGACTGCCCCAGGGAGAGAAGGCATCCTCACCTGCATGCCGATCTCTATGGCCAGATTCGTATCTAAAGTTATATGACCGCACAATAACCAGACCCCATCTGCACTGAAATCATTTAATGACTTTTTACATCATCTTTTCTTTTTTCCAGTAAAAATAAGTCACGTACCCATGCCTTATAAAATTAGCCCTAACCCTCAACTCAGAGCAGCAGGAGCTCTGACTGCCCATGGGTCCTGTCCCCATGCGGCAGCAGCAGGAGCTCTGACCGCCCGTGGGTCCTGTCCCCATGCACCAGCTCTGCCTGCCCATGGGTCCTGTCCCCATGCCAGCGGGGGCAGCAGCAGGAGCTCTGACTGCCCGTGGGTCCTGTCCCCATGCCAGCGGGGGCAGCAGCAGCTGCTCTGCCTGCCCATGGGCCCTGTCCCCATGCCAGCGGGGACAGCAGAAGCGGCGGCAGCAGAAGCTCTGACTGCCCATGGGTCCTGTCCCCATGCTATTCCACACTATTCTCTAAATAAAAGAGCACTACTGCCAGATCTTAAGAGTCTAAGAAATCTTTCTTTCGACTCCTCGGCTCACTGACCCCGCATCACTAGGTCTGCGCCCAGGATCCAAACCAGCGAAACCCTGAGCCACTGAAGCAGAGCGTGTGAACCTGATCCCTTGGCCACGGGGCCGGCCCCTCTTACTCTTTTGTGTGAGTGGTAGCCCTTCATTTATGTTTGTTGTTGTTGTTGTTGTTGGATTGGCAACTGAGCTAACAACTGTTGCCAATCTTCTTTTATTTGTTTTCTTTCTACTGTTTCTCCCCAAGACCCACAGTACATAGTTGTATATTTCAGTTGTGGGCCCTTCTAGTTGTGGCATGTGGGACACCATCTCAGCGTGGCCTAATGAGCAGTGCCATGGCTGCGCCCAGGATCCTAACCAGCGAAACCCTGGGCTGCCAAAGTGGAGTGTGAGAACTTAACCACTTGGCCATGGGTCTGGCCCTCTCATTTATGTCTTGATGATTCTAAACATTCTTCAATTGTATCCATTTTAAATATGTTCTACTCTTTGCATTTCAGTAGCAGTAAACCCACCTCCCAATTAATTTTGTGGGCTATCATTCTAATTGTTAATCTTTCTTATGTATTTCAGAATTTTAACGGGCAGGCTCAAGTTAAAATGTCAAGTTGAATGACAGGTGTTTTATTCTCCCTCTCTGTAATGATTTGTGCCTAGAAATGTGAGGTTACCTTTGCCTAGTGTTTCAGGATGCCCAGTCTGGGACCAGGTCTTAAGTTGGTGGCTTAGCATTCCCAAACAGTGTGCAGTGGAGGGCTGGGGCCGTGTCACCAGCAGGGAGATTCACTCAGTCTCTCAGTTTCCTGCAATGGTGCTGGCTCCCACTGCCCTCTGTGCCTGGGTGCTTTTGTCCCAGTTACCCTGCAGGAGTCTCTGTTCTAGATGCCAAGGCCTGTTTTGGACCCAGAGTCCAGTGAAGCTGCAGTTTCAGCCCCTGTTCACCACTATATGCTTCTGTTTTGTTTCTATTCAGTAGAAATATTTATTATGTTTTTGAGTCTATGTTTTTTAAATTAAAAATGTAAAGTATATGTAATTACATTGTTTGAAGTGGATGGGGGAGTTTAAGAGGGAACTCTCGCTGAATCTTGATTTGAAGTCCCTACAGTGATTTCACTTCCCAGAAGGCAGTCACTGCACATGCCAGCCTCAGTATGCAGTCTCCACACGCACACTCCTTGGAAACATGCCCCACGGCCAACTCTCCCAAATAGAGGGGGTAGGGTTAGCAGGGAGAGAAGAAAAAGCTCCCTGAAAAGCTTATGTGCTCTGATCACTGTACCTTGAAAGGCATAAATGGCCGTATCCTGGATATCTTTCGCCTCCCTGGTCCTCAGACCAGGACATGAGCTGACTAATAACTGTGGACCCAGCACTGTGAGCTCAGGATCCAAACTAAGATGCAAGGTCTGTAGGGGCATTGGGCTCCCTGTGATTGCCCCAGGGCGGCGCTCCTGCAGAGTTGCATGGCCTGCAGTGCAAGGTGTGTAGTTAGGTAACCAGGGGCCCCAGGCAAACTGTAAAGCTGAAATCTGTTAGTACCAAGGACTCGCGAAGCCCAGGGCACTCATGCTGCTCCTGGACTGTGCAGGGGTCTTCCTCCTTATTCCATACTCTTTGGGGAGCTCACCTGTGCATACCTCCCCCTCACTTCTCCTCTCCTTTCACAAAGTCCCCATTTGCCGGGGGTATTCTGAATCCCATCCCTTCGGGGGTCGATAGGGGATAACTCCCCCAACTTTATGTGCTACTGGCTGCTGGAAGCTGAGTGTGGTCTTTTTCAGTGCTGTGCATGCATCTAAAAGGTGCCTCTGCTCCAACCAGAGTGCTTCTGGATGGGGAGGATTGTAATCACTTGAAAGGGCGATTGAGATGGTGGACACTATGGGGGACGCTATGGGGGCCACAGGGGAAGAGGTGCTTTGGGGACTGAAGTCCCTCGCATCCTGGTGTATAGGAGTTGCCTACCGTCCTGCGATCAGGGCCGGGATGGAGTTCCTCCTCGTGGTTCAATTCTGCCCGCCCCGGCATCTCACCTATCGGCCCAGAGACGGCAAGACCGTTTGTCTTGTCTGGGCTCTGTCAGAGAGACGATATGACCATAGCTCCCTTCAGGCAGAAGATCTGTGCCTGATGCCCGACAGGGTCAAAGAAAGCATCTGGGAGGACTGGGGCTGACTCACACACCCCATCTCTTCTCTCCTCCTGTGACCTCGCCAGGAGCCCAGCTACCGGCACCAACTACTCAGCAACTCAATGCTCATGTTTTATAAAATATGTCTGCTTAAAAATAGTTTCCAAGATCTTATTGGTAACTTGAGACCTTAAAGTTATACTGTTAAGTTAAATGATGAATGCTCATTAAACATCCAAATTATTTCTAAATAAGATGAAATACTGAAACGTTAATTTCGAAACATGTTTATCTACTTTTGGCTTCTTATTACAGAGAAACTAAAGATATTTGAGTCTGTTAGTAAATATATTCTCTCACCACACTGAAAATAAATTGTACTGTGAGGAAGCACATGCCTCTAGAAATTGTGAAAGGATGTATTCATAAATTTGCTAACCTACTATCAAATGTCGTTATGTAACAACTAGTTCACGATGCTTACCTCCTAGTTTTCACTAGATATTAAAGTTACTAAGGTTTAAGAATTCTAATCCACATATGTAAGTGAGATTACTAGGAATAATCAAGGTAAAGAAAAAAGCTCTATATACAAAATATGCAAGGAAAGTAAGATGTGTTTTTGGTAAGAAAAGGTATAAGACATGAAGATGTATTCTTGGTAAGGGAAAAGGAGAGTAGTTTTGTCCTAGTTTAGAGATAATTTAAAGGTTGTTTCAAAATTTAAAAAACACTTGAATAAGGGATAAAACTAAATGCATATAAAAGTTGGGAAAAGAGAGAGAGAAAGATAGAAAAATCTTACGTTGTGTGGTCAAGCTGGCTAAAATTACAAGAATTTATTATTAACTTTTTTCCTAAAAAAGAGTTTTATATCAACAGTTTGCCTATGCAAAAACTACAATTTAATATCCTTTCTCTTTTGAAAGGACAAAGCTTTCTTAGATTATTGTGAAAGGCTTTTCTTTACTCATTGAATAATCTGCCTAGAAAACAAAAACAGAAATTAAATAATTTCCTGTACTTCATATTATCTTGATCAGGTCTTTGATTACTTAGGAAAACCAAGTCTTCTCAATATTAATATAACTAATTTGTTTTTACAGCTATATAATTTCTAGAAATTTATATAATTTTTGAAATATTTATGTTAGTAATATACACCTATACAAATATAACCTAAAGAAGGTTAAACACCACTTTTATTTGACAATGCTTCACATGTAATTTAACATATCAAATAAGCCTAATTAGTTTAATATTGTTCTTTTTATAAGGAGAGAAAAAAATCTTTGAGGTTTTCCAAGGGCCCCCTAAAAAACTCCCAAAGTTGGTTCCAGCTCAAAAAGACTTTATTTAGAATTTGACCTTGGGAGGTTATCAAAAGTGTCAAAAGGCTTAAAATACTTGATTAAATATGACCACAGGTCACTGTGAAACAATACTTGGTTATCCATTTAACCAAAGTGACAATTAAAAAATGTCAAAATGGACTCTCACGGAGCCATTTTAAAATGGAGTCGGAGCTGCCTTTCCAGAGAAACTGCCTTGCTGTCTTGAACCTTGCACTGGGCCAAACCTTTGGACTGGGCCAAAACCACCACTGTTTTATAACTAACTGTTTGAGAAGTTACCAGAGAAACGGACATCCTGATCACAAGACTGAGGTTTATGGACTTTCTATTTGAAGATAGAATCAGTAACCAATTATGTGCAGCCAGGGACCACTCAGCTTATTGACACCCGTAGAATATTTTTTTCTCTTTCCTCTTTCAACTTGTGTGATTATCCCCTTCCTCTTCTCACAGAAACCCCTGCTTTCACCCTGTAATCAGGACACTATTTGGGCTTCTGCCTGAATTTGCGCTCCCCAAATTTCAATTCTTTGATGCTGAATAAGTGTTTCGTCTCTTCAACTGGGTTCTTTTTTTTGAAGGTTGACACCGGATTCCACCATTCACCCAGAGTAACTGTATTCCAGGCACTACACAAACTATTTGAAAATAATGCTACTTAATTGCAAGAATATGCAGCCACCCAAAGCATACTGATAAAGTATGTGCAAGCAGCACATCCCTCAGGCGGAGCCAGTGATCGCCTAAGAAGAGCATGTCTGTCCCCGCAGGGCATCTGCTCTCCTCACCTGGCTCAATGGCAGAGCACTCTTTAGGCAAATGCAAGCGTAGCACTCTGGTCCCCTAGACTCTTGACGTTGGAGGGTCTACTAACCATTCTTCCTAGTTTGAGATCCATGGGGCTGGAACTCTGTAGCCTCTAGCAATTCCCCTGGACCTCAAAGGACAGTGGAAGAGGAGGTCTCATCAAGGCTGTCAGCCAGTAACATTAAATCTCTCTCTGCAAATTGCTTGCCTGTGCTCCCACCCCTCCCCCAGAAGGAAGACAAGGCTGTTATAGTGATCGATTCACATCTAGAAAACAAAGATGCCTCAGACATTCATTCCGTTGGAAGGCAGAAGAAACAATGTATCTCATACGCACAGATATGGGATGACACAGTGTTACGGCCTGCAAACATAGGTCCCTTACCTGCCACACAAGAGGGGCCAAGTAAAAACTGGAACGCCAGGTTTACGTCAAGGAAAGGGTTTTTATTTCAGATGATATCAGCTGGGAGATGAGAGTAAGCCCTCAAATTCATCTTGTTTCATTTCGTCTCCCTGACAGATGGGAGGCCAGGGGTTTTAACGATTTGTGAGGAATATGGCTGCTTGTAGAGAGTGGGGGTGGGCAGTCAGTGGCCTTGCTGGTTGCAGCTTTCCCACCAGCTTGCATTCTGCCTTGGGACACTGCTTGTAGGAAGGAGGACGAGACGATAAGGGAATTTGCAGTGGATGACCTTGTGGCTGTTTGTTTCCATGGTGGGTATTGGATTCTGGCGCCAGGAAGCCAGGGAGTAAGCAGGGATTGGGAGCTTTGGTTTCAACCCCATATAGGCTGGGTTTAATGTAGGGAAACTGATATCAGGGCCAGTTTCAGTAGTGGCCTGGAAGTCATTTGATGCTATTGAAGGCCATCAGGGCTGGCTCAAACTGTGTGTGACAACCCAGGTACTTCACTGGGTGCATGTGGAGGATGTCACCTTTGAGAGGAGGCAGATGCATATGCCCAAGGCCAGCAGAGCTGAGACAGAGGCGGCATGAATATACCCTGTTACTTGAGCAGGTGCCAGAGCCTCTGCTCTGTGGCTGTGGCCCCGCGCTAGAAGCTGCCGTGAGCCGGGCAGCACTGCAGGCTCTCCGTTCATCTGCTCAGGCTGCCATAACGACGTCTTGCAGACCGGGTGGCTTAAACAACGGAAACCTAGTCTCCCCCTTTGCTGGAGGCTGCAAGTCTAAGATCAAGGTGTTGGCAGGGTTGGTTCCTTCTAAGAGCAGTGAGGGGGAATCTGTTCCTGGCCTCTCTCTTGGCTTCTGGGGGTTGCTGGCAATCTTTGGTGTTCCTCATTTGTGAAAGCATCACCTGGTCTCTGCCTTCATCTCCACGTGGCCTTCTCCCCGTGTGCATGTCTGTGTCCAAATGTCTCCCTTTCATAGGGGCATCAGTCCTACTGCATGAGGACCTGCCCTACTCCAGCAGGCCTCATCATAACTAATGACATCTGCAAAGACCCTATTTCCAAATCAGGTCACATTCTGAGGCACTGGGAGTTATGACTTTGATAAATAAATGAAAAGCAATAGCATATGTTGGAATATATGAGGAAACCATTTGGTTTAAAACTAATTTGGCCTGACCTTGTTTTTCCAAAAGGGGCTGTACATCTGCTTTAAACATTTACTATGTCCCAAAGACAAGAATGATGCCCTTAAAGGCAGGGATACAACTTCCCCCCATATCGGCATTTCTTTAAGGATAAGCATCTCTTCCTGGGAACTAAGGATTAATTACTGACCTGCTGTGCTCACCTTGTGACCGCTGACCTGCTGACCACCGATCTGCTGTGCCAGCTAAGCATCTTGTGACTATTGTAAATGGGACATTCCTATTATATGTGATATATGCTCTTTGTTCCAAGATGGTATATAACCACTCTGTACATCCCACTTTTTTAGTGCCCTTCCTTCCTTAGGGAAGGAAAGCCCCGGGCTAGTCCTCAGATTTGGCTCATAACAAGCTCACCCCAATTTTGATTTACAGATTGATTATGGATTATTTGCATCAACAACTTCAATATACAAATGTTGGGGGGGGGGGGTGGCACACAATTCAACCCCTAACAGGTGTGAGTCTCCAAATCACCTAGAGAGAACTTTCAAAACATACCAGGCCTGTGAGTACAAATCTCTGAGGGTTATCTCTGGGCAAGTTAGTCCCTGATCTCTCCCACACACAAGTTTGGGGCCACAGGACCATCTGCCCCAAACATCTGGGTTGAAGTCCATACTGTTCCCTCTTGGGTAGGGTTTGGCCATGACTGTCTGTTCTTCTGCTCCTACTAAATTACTGTTCAAGTTGTGCATTGAGTCAGCCTCTCCTCAACAAACTATTTTCATGCATCAGTCCATTCAGGGGCATTCTCTTAAGATGGAGAGTAATAGATTCCACTAAACGTAGGTGATTTATGGTGATTATGGAACATGAGCCTGAAAAGAACGCACTGTGCTGGGCTCCCCTGCGAGCCCAGCCACATGGATGCAAAATTGTGAAAGGAAAAGAACAGGAGGCGGGGAGCTCCCTCTGTCAGGTTTGCTTCCTGCTCCCCGCTCAGCGTGCTCCCTGAAGCCTCCGAGGCCGATGCAGATGTCAGCATTCTCTCTGAAGAATGAGCAGCAAAGCACGCTCCATGAGTCCTTTCTCTGTCTAATGCTGTATAGTCTCTTTTTTAGTCTTGGTTTTCCTTGGGACAAATGTCACGCTATAACCGTGGTGTAATAGAGGAACTTAGAGGGTGTCTCCCTATTTGGGGAAAGCTGACTATGGTCCTCAGTATCTGCTCTGCTTCTTCTACAGTGTGATGGGGATTTCCACCAGGTGTATGGCCCTGCCTCTCGCACAGTTAGGAGTGGCCATGAGAGTACTTTCTGAGAGTGAGATGCAAATGGAAGAAGCATCTGCTAATTCTGGATTGTGCCTTAAAGTGAAATAGTATGTCTTCCCTTCCCCTCCCCTCCTTCCCACAGGCTGAATGGCAGGAGCTGGGGCAGAGGCCACAGACCATGAGACGAAACTGTGGGCGCAGGAGCCGCCACACCTGCCCTGGCCTGCCTGCGCAGACTTCATGTGAAGGAGAAATGCGTCAGCTGTCACCGTGCTGAAGCCTTGTTGTTTGGGTCACAGTAGCCTGGCCTCCATGCTCACTAACAAATACTGTGGTTTAAGGATCCTGACATGTCTAGCATCTCTTCCTGACACTGTCACCAAACAGTAACAAGGGCAGAGTGAACTTGACTTTCCCTGAGTCACCTGGAAACACTCAAGCTCCTTCAGGTCAGAAGTGCTCCTCTCAGCTCGTTCTCTTCTGGGTCAAGAAGGCAGCCCAGGAACTTCTCTTTTCCTAAATGAGACCAGGTGGTTGGATTTTTGTTAGTGGAGTGATACAACACGGAACAAGCTTTGGATCTGGCAATTGGGGAAGACCCCATATGCACAAACACTTCTCCTGGAACGTTTGTGACGAATGCCATTTCATTAGCATTGAATAAAGCTTTATCCCCTACGTGGAAACTAGTTAGAGCGCGAAGACCCCTGAGGAAGGTTGCTCGAAGGAATCGGCCCCTTGAGTGCAGTGATTGGTACCAGACTGTCTTCCTAGGATGAGCCTCCCAGAGAGGACTAGCAGGATGGGGTGGTTAGAAAGGAGACGAGATTACAGGAGGACACAGGCTCCTGGACACTACAGAGGTGACTCCAGGGGTGTAGGAGAGAGGTCATGGGGGGCTCCGTGACCTCCAGTGTCGCCACGCTGTTCCATTCAGTGTTGGGTGTGAGAGGGCAAAAATATAGCACATCTTTTTCCCACCCAAGTCCTGACCTCTGAGGCAAAATGGTCGGAAAGTGGACAAAATGAAGACTTTAATACAAAGTCCTGCTCCTCTTTTTGGAGTTTACTCTGGTCTTTTCTATCAGCTGGGCCAATAAACAATTTTGTTTAAACCAGTTTGATTTGATTTTTGGTTATTGGCAGCGTGAGTGGGGATGGGGACACCTCCCTAACACCACCCCTCACCTGGACTGGGGAGAGGAGACCCACGTCTGCCGTCTGAGCCCTGCCCCCACCCCCACTGGGAGCCACCACAACAAACCACAGTGTGCTCCAGGAGTGAGTCAGACGGGCAGCAATTCTTCTAGAGGCTTCACTTTTACTTTTTATTTAGCAGCACAGAATGAGACCAAATAATCCTTCCAGTTAGGTTTAGGTTTTGAAGGCTCATAACAAAGTGAAGACAGGAAACAGCAGTGATGGCTAAGGTCTTGAAAAAAGGACAGAATACGCACGACACTGAGGGATCAGAAAGGGTGGCCCCTTGAGGCATCAGATGCCCCTGACAATGTTCCAAGTGTGCACAACCCTGAATCAGGAGGCAGAGACAGGACCAGAAAGCATCAAGTCCTTTCTTCAGCCCAACTGGATGGAACCAGAACTTTCTACAGCAGAACTAGTGCTTTTAGACCATGGCTATTTTCTGGAGACCAAGCCATGCTGAGCACCTTTGAGAATTCAGCCGTCCTTCAGGGTCATTTACAAGCCCCCAGGACTGCATTTATATCTGCCCGGTCTAGGTAACTCAATTCATGAGACAGTTGGGTACTTGTGTCTGTTCTTGGAAGTCTGTGTATGATCTGACAAGAGAGAGAGGAGAGAGAGGAGCTTCCGCTTTCCCGAGCAATCAGAAGACGATGCGGGTAGAGGGCAGGATTCCTCCGGCGGCACTCCACGGAAAACAGGGTCCTCTCAGTTCTTCAGCTGAGACACTTCGTACAGGTACGCAGCCAGCATTTTGGTTCCTTCTATGTAGTTATGCCTAAGGGAGAAGAACAAGGCAGACTGTTGGCTGGTGTCCCGAGGCCCAAGCACACACATTTCCTGGGAGAGTCCCGCCGTCCTGGCTTGCTGGCCCTGAGTTCCACCTGCCCTTAGAACTGGGCCACCGGGTCCTCAAGTGCAGGTTCAGTCCAAATGTCCCAGCAGGGAGTCCTGGTCCTGGTCTAGCGGAATGTACGGGGTTTCACCCACGACTTAATGTGAAAAGCCTTCCCTCCATCATGGGCCCCCTTTGTCTGTTTGTTTGGATCCGAGGCCTCCACCTCGTGTCCCAGTGCCCCAGTCTCTGTCCCCTCTCTCTGCCCTTCAAGCAGGGACTTTGCCTCTGTCTTAGTCCCTGACTGGCCCACCCCAGTCACTCCAAGACGGCCCTGTATTCTGCCCTCCTCAGCTGTTCCTGAACTGCCTGCCTGGACCTCTCCTCACTGCTGCTAACTCAGAGACCACCCTCCATCCCTGTTGAATAAAAGAACCCCCATCATGTCTGCATAAGCCAGGAACACATAAAAGTGGCTTATGAAGCCAGCAACATTACGATTTTTCAAACAGGGAAAGTGAGCAGGAGGCGTAGACAAAGTACAGAGATGAACAGAGACCACTGGTCGAAGCTTGTTTTGAAGAACCGCCAACTCCCCAAGGCCCGTTTCCCGGCCTCCCGGTGGAAAGCGCGGGAGGTGGTGCTTCTGGAAACCGCCACTTCCTGCTCTCCTCTCTTAGCAGCACGACAGCAGGAGGAGAGGAGGAGGAAAGGACTGGAGGGGATGCCCTGGGCTTTCCCAGCATTTCTCGCTGGTACCCACAGGAAGATAACTCAGGTTCAGGACAGAGGACCCGGAGCCTCACCTGTTGAGCTTTTCATTCTGGGAGTGGGCGCCGTCATCAGCTGACCCCACAGGCAACAGCATGACATTCTTGCCCGTGGCCTCCTGAAACGTCAGAGTCACAGGAATACTGCCGCCTTCCCTGGTCAAGTCTGGCTCAACACCAAAAACTGGGGGGAATGGAATAAGAGACACGGTGAGCTTCACGGCTGTGAGGCTGGGGATCCTCGCAGATCCACTGCTCAGCAACACCGAGTGCAGACCCTGTGCAAGGCCTGAGCACAGCAGCCCCACTCGTGAGGCCGGCTGGTGGTGCTGCCCAGCCTGCACATCGACCCTCTGCAGGGTGTCACTGATGCAGCTACATGACCACACAACACGGCAGAGCCCTATGCTGAGGCTCCTGGCCTGCGTCCCCAAGGAGGATGTCTGACCTGTTTTCAGGGCTTTTCTCCCAGCCATGTAATGCGGGTGGTTGAAGTCAGACACCCAGGGCTTCCCACCATGGCCCATGTACACCTTGAACTTGTTGGGGCTGTTCAGTTCAGCAAACTTCTTAGTCAAGTAGCTTGTAACCTGAACCACAAACAGAAGGGACACAATGTATCAGAAGCTTGGTATTTGATCCAATGCTGGTGATGTACTCTGCAAGAGTCCCCAGTGGGTCTACACTAGGTCTAAAGAGGGCCTATGAAACGCCTGTAATGGTCTACAGCTAGTTTACAGTGAGTCTACACAGGTCTACAGTGAGTCTACAAAAGGCTTACAGGGGGCCCGCAGTGAGTCTACAGTGAGTCTACAATGGGCCTACAGTGAGTCTACAACGGGCCTACAGTGAGTCTACAACGGGCCTACAGTGAGTCTACAACGGGCCTACAGTGAGTCTACCATGGGCCTACAGTGAGTCTACAGTGGGCTTGAGCGGGTCTCCAGTGGGCCTACAATGAGTCTACAATGGGCCTACAGTTAGTCTACAGTGAGTCTACAACGGGCCTACAGTGAGTCTACAGGGGGCCTACAGTGAGTCTACAACGGGTCTACAGGGGGCCTACAGTGAGTCTACAGGGGGCCTACGGTGAGTCTACAGGGGG
>NC_060275.1:6373462-6471493 GCF_021613505.1 Equus quagga
TTATGTTGGAGAATAAAAGAACAGAAGATGTTATGTTTACTTTTAAAGATTTCAAAAGAGAGGTCCCAATGTGCTATCTTTGTGAACATATTACACAGTCTGTTAGCAGTTTACAGCTAAAGCACAGAAGAGCAGCCAGGGAAGGGGAAGAAGTGAGCTAATTAGAGAATTAGGCACAAAACTCCGACGGATTATGATATGCACGTATTAAAATAGAACCTTGTATGCATTTGAGCCAATACTCTTGTCTAAGTAAATTAGAATACAGAATTGTGTATTTTGTAATTTCACATTTTATTCTGTCTTGGCATCTCTCTTATAGACGTTTTAGCAGGTTATCAATTGGCATCAGTTTTTCTTTGGGTCTGGATGGACTTTAGTAATACAATTTATTTTTTGACATAAGGGAAGAATATTTCTTCTCTCTTGTGCTTGGAGCCTCCCCAAGAGTGGGGACTTTTTCCTGAATTATGGAGAGAACTACTTCCATGAGGCCGGTTACAAAACTGAGCTTGGAATACTTTTGAAAGGCGCAGAGTAGACATGAGTTGTGGTGCATATTAAAGGACCAGGTTATTTAATAATATTTTGTTTAATCATGTTGAGCTTTTCTTCCTGTGTGACTTTGCCGTACTTCCTTTTGGGAATGACCTCATTTATCTATACCTACTTTGGAAATATAATCTCTCTATTATCAGGATAATTTCAGGTGTCCTGCAAGATTTGAAGAAGCACATTTGGTCCAGCTTAAAAAGGGGAAGAGAGAAAGGAAAAGAGTCACTTTTTTCTGTTCACTGAGTTATTTCCTTGTCTGCAGACAGTATTTACTGCTTTATCTGTTGCTTGATTCTCTCTATTAGGATTTAAGGGGAAAATATTTTGAATAATCTTCCGATACATACCTGATACATACACGTATTCTGATACATATGCATAGATATGTAGGTATACATACATACATACAAAAATAACTTATTTCTTATAAAAAATATTTGGATTTGGTTGTTAGATAAAACACCTCTCTCCCAGATTTCTCCATGTAATTGTCCAGCAGAATAATATGTGATAAATGCACTCATTCAAAATTAATTCAAACGAAATAATGATATAATTAGACAATGATGCTCACTTTCTATAATCTCGTTACAAGATATTCATCTTAACATAAATAATGAATTATTGAGTTCTTATCATATGCCAGCATTGTTCTAAGTACTTTACATGCATTATCTCATTTGAATTTTATAGCCCACCTATGAGGCATTATATCATTGTCATTCTTGCTTTAGGTTTAAAAAAAAGAGAGACTTAACATGTTTAAATGCTGTGCTCAAGGTCATCCCCCCAGCAGAGCTGAGATTTGAACGCAGGAAGTGTGTATATTTAGGTATTATGCCCTGCTGTCAACAAGTAAATACCTATTTGTTTCAGGGCTTTAACATCTCAAAAACATTGATTTCTTTTCACTCTTTGTGCTTTTATTGTGGAGCCTTCAGACATTTTCAGTAATCCTAGAATTTATCTTTTCTTTATACCCTAACATTTTCATACAACAGTAACATTCGTCCCTATATCATAATTAAGCAAATTTCTTCCCCTTGATTTCTAAAATCTCAATGATAATATTATTAGTTTCGTCATCGGCATCCTCATCATTAGTCAGCAATATTAGTAATAAATAATAATAATATCACTGCTTATAGTTTATATCTTATGAATCAACTTTAAACCAGTAAAATAATATTCATATTTGTGAAGCACATTATAATGTATATTTGCCATAGAAAATGATTAATTCACTTAATCCATATGCTGCCAAGTAATAAAAAAAAAGTGAATAACAATTTTAAATGCTGAAATAATAACGGGCTTCAGCCATCATGATTTTGAATATTTCCACCCCATAGGCACTACTTTATGTTTCTGTAGACTTTTAAAAAATTAATTTTGAAACAGTTTCAAACTTAGAGAAAAGTTGTAAATGCAGTGAAAATATCTTCCCTTCCTCCTCCAAACCTTTTCTCTTTACATTTTATTTGTTTTATTAAGTGGAAAGATAACATCAATCAGCTATACCTTTTCAGTAAATTTCAAAAAGATCCATATCTTTTCTCTTTATTGCACTTTCTTGACCATGAACATCAAAGTGGTACAACCCCTGGTTTTAGTTGGTGGTGACAGGTGAAAGTGCCATGTGACACAGCAGAAAGAACACAGCTTTAGAGCCAGCCAGGCTGAAGCCTAAGACTTTAGATTTAGGGGCCTGGCAACATAGTTGCTAAAAGACCACAGATTTGGGAAAAGGGGAGCCTGTATTCAGGTTGCACTTAGGACGCTGTCCAGCTACTAATTAAAACAAAACAATTAACCTTTCTGAGCTCGAGACTTCTCATGTTCCAAGTGCTTGTTATTGTTTGATCCAATTTTACAAGGATTAAATAAGATAATGTATGTGTCACCATTTGATAGGATCCTTTGCAGCTTCCTCTCTCCCTTTGGGCATGTTTACAGGCTGTTCTCCGAACCATTTCATCCTGACATACAGACACCTATCTGATGTCTCTTTCATGCAGATATTCATTCTGAGCTAGAGTTCTGTCCTGGCTGAAAAATGGCCCTATAAACCAACCTCTACTGAGGAGGAATTTTATTCACCCAGGCTAGGGCAATCTGCATTTTAAAGGATGACTGCTTACAAGAACTGAAAAGCCTGCTGGTCTCCAGGGAGCGAGGCATGGAGATTATACTTCTAGGCAATAGGACAAACTATGGAGAGAGAAACAACTTCTGACTATGAGAGTATTGCAAAGTCCATTGCTAATAGACTCTGCCTTCGTTAACTGGGTGTTCACTGAGCACCTGCTATGTGTTAGGCACTGGAAATGATAGATCCAAAGGCTGTGCCTGTCCTCCAGGAGTAGGAGACAGACAGACATAATCATGGTAAATACAAAGGGCCATGGCTGAATTAAAAACAAAAACTGCTTAATAATAACCTTTCTTAAATATGCTTGAATATTGGAGCCAAGGGAAAAGTTATTCTTTTCCCCCTTTTCTGTTTCTTTAATGTGGACAGGATCTCTCTATTTACACTCTTCTTCCTTTAGAGAGAGTCTGTCCTTTTTTGGTGACAAGAAATAAAAGAAGCAGTCATGTTAAAGCATTTGAAGTGTTCTGCTGAAATGAGAGGACGTTAGCGCATCTTCAAGGCACTTAATGCCGTGGTCCTGTGGGCTCTGGATTCAGAGTGGGCCATGTGATCCTGGACAACTCTTTCATCCATTTAGGCCTCCGTGTTCTCATTTATAAAGAGACTGAGTAGACCTTGACGTCATCCAAGACTACTGGAGCTCTAACATTCTAAAACCGTAGAATCATTCGCTAGTCCGTTAAAACTGTTTTTAGAAACATTAATCATTTGATTTTTTGAAACAAAACTGTACTGTTTTCCCTGTTCCCCTGATTTATAGATGAATAGTTTGAACTTTGGAGCATGTCTTAGTCTGTTTGGGCTGCTATAACAAAATACTATAGACTGAGTGGCTTATAAACACAGAAATTTATTTCTGGCAGTTCTGGAGAAGAGGTAGTCTAAGATCAAGGCACTGGAAGATTTGGTTTCAGGGGAGAACCCACTTCCCAGATCATAGATGGTGTCTTTCTGCTGTGTCTTCACATGGTGGAAGGGGAAAGCCAGCTCTCTGGTATCTCTTTTAAAGGACACAAATCCATTTATAAGGACTCCTCCCTCATGACTAATCACCTCCCAAAGACCCCATCTCCTAATACCATCATCTTGGAGATTTCAACTTATGAATTTCGAGGGGGCACAAACATTCAGTGTATAGCAAAGCAAAGTGCCTTTTTCACACCAACATGACCAACAGCTGGAGGAGCTAATAATCCCACCTATTCTTTCTAACTCTGAATTCTACGTTGTTTCTTTTTATTCACATTGGGAGACCACAGATTCAGTTCTTCACTTTATAAATTCAGCAGAACTTCCCTTGCCATACAGTTCTTAACAATAGCTCTGCAAGAAGAAAATATTGATCATTTCTTTTATTTACTTTCTTTTGACATTATAATAACAGAAGTTTAAATTTGTTAAACATCGTATGGTTGTCAATACTTTGTGGGACAGTAGAAAAATAATAACAATAGACAAAATCTACTTTATGCATTGTTTCCTTTAACCTCCACAATCACCCTAAAAACTTAAGCATTACTATGAATATAATAGAATGTAATTTTTCCTGCTGACTGGAAATTTTAGTCAAAACCTTCCAGTTGAGAGAAATAGGCAAAAAAGTAATCCTAAAACTCTAAAGACGGTTGTTAGATATATCCATGTGGAATTTAAGTGACCAAGCTTATGCTTCAAATTTCACCCTCAACTTCCCAATAGCCTTCATTAAATAGAAAACTGGAAATTCACAAAATCTGAAAATAGGAGAATTTTTTATCCTGGTTAAGAATTCTCTAAGAAAATCAGTCTTAGAAATTATGGATTCCTGCAAGAAATGGAACTAGGAATATCTCCTGCCAGGAAGAACTGGAGCAGTACGGCGAGAGAGTTCTTGGGACCTCTGTGCCCTGGAGTTGGGAAGCATATGTTAGCAAAAGGAACAGTGCCTACTTTTACTGGGAGAATTTCTTAGGCTGGAGTCTGAATGGAGCAGCCTGTGCTGGTGGTCGAAGTATGTTGGGAGAAGTAGGTTGAGCTTGCACTCCCACATCTTGGTGTAGCAAGAATGGTTAAGTTTTCTGTGGGCCAAGTGGTCACTGCCCAACCAGGCAGACTATCAAGGAGATAAAACCTAGTGGTGTCATAAGAATTGTCTCAAGATATCAGTCAAAGAGAATGTGTCATTGAAGAAGAGTCCAAACTGCTCACATAACTGTGACCTTTGTGTGAGAAACATTATTTAAATGCCAGCCACTCTTAGTGATTCATCAACATTCAAGAGATAACTACAAATATCATCAGCTGAACATGCAAACTTTTGCTTCTTTCCCTTTGACCTGTGCTTTTTCTCTTCTTCCTTCCTATTTGTATAATGTTTGTTCCCACGCTTGGTATGTCTCATCTGGCCAAGTATAATAGCCTATCTTGTTTCACTCAGATAAATTTTCCCCACTTATCTAACTCATTTCTGCCAGACTTATATGGAACAAAAATCAAATTGTATCCATTCCATGATTAAAACCATTCAGTAGCTTAGTATATCATTTCTTATCATGGCAATCAAGGACCTTAACAATCTGATTCCTGTCTGTAGAACTAGTCTTTTTCCACCACTCTCCTTTAGACAGAAGTCATCCATTCATAAAAAACTATTTTCAATTACAATTTTCTGTGCCTTTACATATGCTTATCCTGCCTGGAATGTCTTTCTCACCTCCTTCATTTCTTTATGCATTTACTAACCAAGTAAGTGTTGTGCATTTACTCTGAGTAAAGTTCTACTATACTGGGCACTGGGCATCCAGTGATAATCCAGACAAATATGGATCCTAGTCTTAAAGACCTTAAATGTCTAGTTACAGATATTAAATAACATACTTTAAGTGTTAATTAGTTACAAGTAAGTGGGATAAAGGAGAAGACGAAAATGTTATAAAAAGTATATGACAAAGGGACTTGACTTGGTTTATGAGATAGGATAAGACTTCCTTGAAAAACAGTCTTTGAGTTTAGGCTGGTAGGTCAATGGAAGTCAACCAGGCTGAAAAATGGTGGATCATGGGCTTGCAGAGATAAAAGGAGCATTCTAGACAGTGGAAAGAGCCTGTGCAAAAGTTCAAAGGTGAAAAGCAGCATGACACATCTAGAAACTAAAAGAAGGCAGGTGTGACTAAAGTATGGACAGTACTCAAGTGAAGTAGCAGAAGATGAGGAAGATGATGGAGACAGAACCAAACTATGCGTAGCTTTGGTATGATGTAATTTTAATTTAAATCTTAAGAAAATGGGTAGGTGTTGAAACGTTAGAAATATGGGAGTGCCATAATTTTATCTGTAATTTACAAAGATTATTCTGGTTCCTTGGTCTACTAGATAAGCTCTTATTTATTTATTTTTAATTTTTATTGAGATATAACATTGTGTAAATTGGTGTACAACAAGCTGATTTGATACACTGATATACCGGGAAATGGTCTTTACTGTAATGTTAGCTAACACCTCCATCACCTTACCCAAGTACCATTTCTTTTTTGTGGTGAAAACATTGATGAATCATTTCTAAATACTGCCCCCAGGTCATTTCTTTCCTTTTGCACCTTCCCTTTTTCTGTCTCAAGGCAGAGAAAAATCCTTTCTTCTAAGGCTAACACTGTAATGTGTGTGTGATATATATATATGTATACATATATCCTTCTCTTGTTGATCTTTCACATTGCCTTGTAATTATCTGTTTACATATTTTTTCTCCCACGAAACTGTGAGATTTATAAGGAAGTAACTGTGAGTCATATTTGTGTTTCAAACATGAGCTGTAGTGTCAACATATGGAAGAATATACTTCAAATATTACCTCTTTCTCATCCATTTACTTCTCAACCCACTGATATTTTTAGTGGCATGTTCCATTTCTTCAAGTTCAAGAATATCACTATTTCCTTTCCAGAAAATTATTTTCCTGCTGCATTCACATTTGGGGTAAGGGTGCGACCAGTCCCTAGTTCCCTAAGCAGTAAACTGTGCAATTATCTATTATTCTTGCCTATCATATAACTCCACGTCCTTCAGAATTGCTTTCCAGTTATTTCTTGAATCTCTCTTACCTTTCCATCTCAGCACTAATTTCAAGCCCCTCCTAAATTCTTACCTGAGTTAGTTACTAGAACAGGTTTTTAGTGTGTTCCTACTTCAGAATTGCCCCTCCCATGTTACCCAAACGTCCACTACAGTGGACTTCCTAAAATTCACACCTGATCCTGAAGCTGGTCTACTTAAACTCCTTTATTGGCTGCTCTTTGCCTCCAGAATAAGATCTAAACTCTTTAGCAGGACATACAGAGCATCTGTGATCTTCTTCCTTCTCCATTCTTCTCTCTGGATGCTCCAGTGCCCAGAGCTTTGACCTAAAGCATCTTGAGCCACACTCAGACCACCCAGTGCACCACAGTTTGTGCCAATGAAAATGGCCACTGAAGCACTTTTTGCTTTATCTAGAAAGTTCTCACACTTAGCAAATTCCAACTCCAAGCTTAAATCTCAGATGAAGATACCCTCCTCTGTGAGGTCCTTCTCATTCCTAACCCTGGTCTGGTGTTCATGATCTTCCTATTATATATAATGTCAGTAGTAACTCTCCCCCCACCACCCCCACATATTGTGCGTTCTTCAGCCCAAATATTATGCCTTATTTTTTGTCACCAGTGCCTGGGAATTATCATATATATAACATATTTTTGTCCAAACAATGTGCCAGTCAAAACTCAAGACAGTATTTTATTTCTCCAGTCAATGAGAAAGTTGGAGATGATTTCAGGATCAAAAATAAATACATACATCAATAAATTTAAAAAAATATGAATTTTATCTAGCTCCAACCTCATTAGAATCTGAACAACAATGTTAGGAATTTGACAACTACGTTATTCTCATTATTATTATATTGCTTATAAAGAAATTAATGTTCAGATAGTTGATTAAATTTTTAAAATATGTAACTCAAAAGTCAAATTGAGGCTTGGGCTCAAATATTTTTTCCTATGATTTTGGCTAGCATAGACTGCATTTATGTGGATCTGGTTATGTTAAACACTAAAGATCTGGCATAAAGTTACACATGTTCTGATCCTTTTACCTGGTGTTCTAAAGATTTGGCTACAGCAAAATATAACCTGTGTTTCAGAGGGAAGTATATCGCCTCAGAGAGTTTGGTTAAAATCCTGCTCCATCACTTCGCAGCCATGTGGACTTTGGTGATCTTAAGATCTCTCACCTATAACGTGGGAACAATAGAGTTGAACTTTTTGAGTTGCTGTGACAATTTAAAATACAAGGCATGCAAAGTTTTTGGTACATTATATAGCATATATTGCTTACTAGCTATTTATTGAGATCGTCATTCTTCTCTAGAGTCCAGGTCAACATCTGAATCTTTAGTGAACATCTGAGCAAGAAGCATGGTTGCATTTTTCTCCAGGGCGGGGAAAACATTTCTAGGAGGCACTTTTAGTTAAAAGCTAACTGCAGCCTGCAAAGTCTCTGTGGTGATTGAATTGATTATTCAGTTAAGTGATTATTTTGTCTTATTTTTCCCTCTTTTGATTTTTTATATCAAAATTTACTTGGTGATTGTCATGGCCATCAAAGAGACAAAATTAGAAGGGAAGTAATAAGATAGTGGCTTTTTGTTTTCTCTGCAAACCTCTTTACCACCCTTTGCCTCATTTTTGTCAGATTCCTCACCATTAATTTTCACAAGTGCAGCTCTCCTTGCGTTTTACCCTGTTGAGAGAAAACGTTCTACTTCTCTCATAAAATGTGTCTTCCTCAAATCTTCCTAGCTTGGTGACTTTTCTTTTCTTTAAATTTCTGTCGCATTCCCCCTGCAGACTACACCCCGGATTTGGCAGTAGCTGCTATCTAGTGCTGCATGTTATTCTAGGTACATTGTCATGTTGATGTGTTAAATATTTCAACGTAAATTTTCCTTCCCTTGATCTGAGTCCGTGTCTTACACAGTGCCTAACATGGGTCTTTGGAATCAATGTAATGATTTTAGGTTAATGATCAGAGAAAATAAAGCAGAATAAATACTTCTGCAATCTTTAAATTAATAACAGTTATTTCCATTAAACGATATACAAACTAAGAGCATTTCTAACTTTTGCTCATTTTATTTGCTTTAAGTTACCAGCATTATAATTCACATTAAAAAAATAGAATAAAATAATATCACTTGCCAGTAAAAATATAGCCATATTAAGAACAGTTTTTTATTGCACTACTATATAAGTAAAAATATACATATAAACACCAAAACTACAAAGTTTTAAATAGAAAACTGAATTGATAAACCGTACTTTAGCCTATCCATTACTATCTAACAGCCTGTGTAAATGAGAGCAGCCAGCAGAATATACTAGGCTAGTCTAGTCACATATCAATCTCTTGGATGACGCAAGAGAAGCCAGAAGATGTTGTGTAACAGCATTTATAAGCATCAACTGCCAGATGTTATCTAAGAACTCAAGAGACAGTTATCAGATCTGCTTATTGCAGTGTATGGGTTAATAAAAGCCTAAAGAAGACTACTTGCCTATTTCTTAATTCTTTTGCAGTATAATTTAGAAGTGGCTCTTTCTAAAGAATAAATGTAAGTAAATAAAATCTGAAGTGTTTATATTTCCCTCAAAGAAATTCGATCTTTATGAGAATGATGCAAATTACTCATTTCAGACCTGAGACCTTATTAACTATTGCAAACAATAATCTTTTTCCTAAAAATATTTTGAGTCACACTAAAATTTCTAGGATATTGTGAAATAAGTTTTAAAGTCAATTTTAGGGACTCCATTTTATTTTCTAAAAACTAGAAAATATTTTACATTGCATCAAAATTTAAGAATAATCACATTGTAAAGTGCACAGAAATTTTAAAGATATAACTTAGTTCATCTATCAGTTCTTCATTTATTCATGTGCTAGACACGGGACATAATAAATAAATAGAACTCAGACCCTGCCCGTACCCTACCTGGGGAGATGGGGGAACAATGTGATATATGTCCAAACAAGGGTAGCATATTGCTTTATGGAAGGAGGGGGCCCTGGGCTCAGATGAGATTGGACATTAGAGAAACACTATCAAGAGGCAAAACCAAACCTGATCTTGAAGCACTTCGAAGAGCGAGCTAGAAGGAAGGTATGAATGGGCCTCCCGGGCTCTAGGACCATAATGCCCAAAGATAGAAATGGTACTATTGCTTTTCCACCAAAGAAATTGCGAGTGATTTGGCTTGGTTGAAATAAAGGCTCCGCACAAAAACATCATGAGTGATGTGTTTGGAAAAGTCACCCAAGATGAAAGTCAGTACTTGCTATGCTAATATATTTGAGTTTAGTCTTGAAACAATGGAAGCCATCAAAAGATTTTATGTGTGGATGTGATCATAGTTTTTAACATAGAAACACCACTGGATGAGAAGAAAGTAAATTGGAAGAAAGTGGAATTGTTTATGAATCAGGAGTTGCAAGAGATGTCCAGGTGAATTAATGCTGGTACTAGTGGTAGTGCTGGAGATGAAAAGGAAGACAGAGCTTTAAGAGTTATGGAGAAGTTAAAATTTATAGCGTATATTTTCTGATTATATGTGAGGAGAAAAGACAGTGAGTTATGTTGGTATATCTTTGATTTGAGGTATCTTTGATACATAGAAGTGAAGTAACCCAGTGTCTTTTATAATCTGACACACCTGACTGTAATTCTGTGAAAAAATAGATCATTTTTAATTCATTGTTGTAGCTCCACTTGTTGAATAGAATTTTAAATTATGAGAGAAATCTGGACGGTGGAATCAAATATGTTCGTCATTGGCATGGAGGTGGTAGCAGAAATCACGGGTGTGGATGGCATTTCTCAGCGAAGAAATATTAAGAAAGATAAAGACAGAACATGTGAGTAGGTGTACTGGCAACGGAATAGACAGGCTGCTGTTTGAGGAGCTAAAATAAATCGTCAAATGGGTGGCTAGCGAGTGGCAGGGCAAAGTGGGCTTCAAGTGCTGGAGTCGGGTCCTGGTAACCGAGGGAAAGAAACCTATTCAAGTCACATAATTTGTGACGCATAAAATGGAATACAACTACCAATCAGATTATGTGATTAGAAGAAGTAATTTATATTCCTATAAAATACAATTTTCCTGCAGTGGTTAAGGTAGAATTCAGACTAGACTGCAGAGAACTCAGCAGTGAATAAAACTGAGCGACTGGAGCCTATAAGTGCGGAATACTTTTTCAAGAACTTTGTCAGTGAAAGGAGTAACGTGATGCGTCAATGAAGAAAAAGTGGATGGTTGAATTTGAGGGGCAATGAGGAGTCAAGGGAGGATTTTGAAGGTTGATCTTTCCTCACTTCTTTATGTAAGTCTTGGTTTCCCTAGGAATGTGTTGGAAGACAGGTTTTTTTATGCCTTGCTGGTGAAATCCACCTCCTCCTCACCCATCCAACCCCCCAAATGAAGTCTGTTCCTGAAAAATTTTGGCAATCTCATTTTATTACATTTGCTCATTGCAAGCCAACCGCTAGCCCCTATGACCTTTGTTATTTTTGTCATTTTTCTGCTTGTTGCTTGGAATTCTTGTTTAGAGGCCCCAGTCCTTTCCAGCGCCCAATGAAGTTGATTTAGCAGTGGTTTTCTGAAGACATCTGTGGTGCTACTGATGTTGCTGAAGTTCACGCCTAACTGCCAAGCCCAGCTTCGGGTGTCTGGATACGGTCCAGGATGCTGAATCTGTGGATGCAGATGCCACAGATTTTGCCAATTCCAGAAGCACAGTTTCTACTCTCAAGCACCCCCCCGCATACAGCATCACTGCTGCTGTCTCATGTGGAGGCTGCTTCCTCACCCATGCTGCTGCTTCCTCAATTCTGTGGGTGACATACATGTACCATATGATGGCTTGATAGAACAGTAGAGCTTTTAGTGCTTTCTCTTTCATTTCAGCCACATATGTACATCTGGGGACTGGACTGAGGCAATCTCAGAGACATACACTATGGATCCTCCAAATCACCCTTCTCCTCTTTTGTACAATGGGAGTCTCTCTTTTCGTGGAGTGGGGTTTACTTTTTTCCCCTGTGGATACGCTTCAAATATACTCAGAAGTGTCTTAACCTGCCTAGGTTAAGCCTAGGGTATGCAGTTTAGCCTTAAACTACAACAAGGCAATGTTCATCCCTACATACGGGCATGTTGCCTTTAGAGCTACACTAATGGGATAGAACAGTACAGCAAAAGCAGCAATACCTTATGCTCCCAACTAAAGAGCACCAGTGTGGGCACTGCCTCAGTCTGAGAGATGCCGGCCAAACCTTGTTTTGTTCCCTAGGGTTCCTATTCTGTCTTTATTATTCCATTTACTTTTCAGCCTACTTTTTGGCAAGGGAACAAATAATTTGCTTGTATTCTAAAAAGTAAACATATGCTAGAGTAAAACGACATAGATCTGTTTTAACAGCTAAAGTAGAAGCTGGATGTTAAAATATACTTTTAAATTTCACACGTTTGAATCGTATTAGCTGTGTCAGAAATGTGCTAGGACTGTGAAAATACACAACAATGATAATAATAATAAATGGCATTATAATAAGATTTAATAACTGATTGTAGTTTCTTGGATATTTTTGGCCCTTTGTTCTTCCATACAAAAAAATGGAAATCAGCTTGCCATGCTCCATTAAAGAAAATCACTTTTGGGATTTTGGTTGGTCTATTGATCAAATTGATGAGGAGAGCTAGCATTTTTAACATGCCGAGTCTTATATTTCGAGAACAGTGTGTGTGGTATGACTCTCCTCCTGTTTAGGTCTTATCTGATGTCTTCCTCTACCAGTTCCAAGTCTTTTAACCACTTTTAAGTCGGTCAGTTCTAAGTCTCTTAAAATTTCTTCTCTGATCCATTCTTTTCTTACAATAATGTTTTGTTAATTTCTAAATGAAATTAATTTATGTTTATGAATTTCTAATTTAGGTGCTATTGAGATCAGACAATATGGAATGTTCCTCATTACCATTTAATTTGTTTGCTGATCTTTTCTCTGTTTAAGACTGTTCTCAAATGATTTTTTTTGGAACTACATGGTCAAAATTTTCTTTAGAATAGATCTCTTTGGGATAAAATCCGTCAGTGTTTACTTACTCTCTAAATGTTTTCATTTTCCCTTCATCCTTGAGAGATCCTTTAGCTGACCGACATTCTAGGTTGACAGTATTTTCTCCCAGCTCTTAGTAGACATTGAATGTCTGTTGGCTTATGTTTTGCCATTGAACTGTCTGCAATCATTCTAACTGTCATTTCCTTTTGTTGATGCGGCCTTTCTTTTGTCCCCTTCAAGGTTTTATCTTCATCTTCTTTGTTTAGCAATTACATTGCTGTGTCTAGGCATGGATTTCCTTGTATTTACTTTTTTTCATGGAAGATATTATATCTTCCAGATCAGTGGCTTCAAATTTTCATCAATCCTGAAAAATTTGTAGCTATTATTTCTTTAAATATTGTCAATTTTCAATTCTGTTCTTTAACTAATTTTTATATGGAAATTCCATTTTAAATCTTTGTTTTTTAGAATTGCTTATTGTATACTTATTTTTGCAAATGCCTCTTTCAAAACATTGTGCAGATATCTACAGAAAGTATATTCTGTATTTGATGATTCCAAACTCCCAGGATCTGTTGTGCGGGGTTTCTGCTGGCTCTCACATGGAGCGATTTCCCTTCTCTGAGCCTGTCTACTTGCCTTAGATTCTGGGTGTTTCTCTCCAGCTCCTGCAGGTCTCTCCAGCCCAGGCTCTATCAGCGTGGCAGGGGCTCAGCTCAGGGTGATAGGACCGTTTGGGCCTGAGAGTCATCCTGCAGCTAGAGAGACCTGCGAGGCCTCCATGACTGTGACTGTCAAGGGACTATTGAGGGGGAGTGTGTGTACGTGTGTATGTGTGCATGTCCGTGGGTGTGTGCGTATGTGTGGTGCTTCTCAGAACTCCAGTCAATTCACATGACGAGAAACAGAAGTCCTCTGAGTCATTTTCAAATAACTATTTTACCATGCATATATTAAATATCAAGAAAAAATATAGGGAATACATATAAAGTTCTGCAAACCCACGACTGAGCCTTTACAAATATTGGAAGGTTTTGTTAAAAAGGTGGCTGAAAAGTTTGAGAACAAATATCTAGAAATACAGCCTCTAGTTCCAAGAAATCAAAGAATTGGAGGGGAATACAGAAATCTTATAAATCAAATGGAAGGCAGGAAAAAAGGAAATATTAAAAAAAAAGAGGGTAAAGAAAACACAAAATATGATGGTAAAAATAAACCCAGATATGTTACTAATCAATATAAATATAAACAGAGTAAATTCATCAATTAGAAAAATTGTGAGAAGTGGATTAGATTAAGGAAAAATATCCAGGAACATAATACTTACAAGAGACACACCTGAAATTAAAATATACATGCAAATGTCCAGGAAGATTGAAAAATAAGGATTATACAAAGATAGAGAAGCATTAACTAAACTAAAAGAAAGCCATGTGTTGTGATCTCTTTTCATGTCTATTATGGTTGACTTATGACTCCATGGCTGGAGATTTCTTTCTTTCTTATTTGCTTTTCTTTCTTTCTTTTTTTTTTTCTGTTGATGAGGAGGATTGACCCTGAGCTAACATCTGTTGCCAATCTTCCTCTTTTTGCTTGAGGAAGATTGTCACTGAGCTAACATCTGTGCCCATCTTCCTCTATTTTGTACATGGGACACTGCCACAGCATGGCTTGAGTGGTGTAGGTTTGCTCCCAGGAGCCAAACCTGTGAACCTAGGGCCGCCAAAGTGGAGTGCACGAACTTAACTGGCCCCCTGGAGATTTATTTCTTTATTAGAACTCCCACAAGAACATTTGGCAACTTTTTTTCTTCTCTTATTCTAAAATCAAGACACAATTTTATATTTAATCCTAAATCTCTGGTATGGTGATTTAAGTTGCTTTTCCAGTCTCGAGAAATGAAATAAATATTTGGGAACTATTCATATATGCTGATGTCCTCTGTAGTTAATGAGTATTTCCCAGAACATTTTCTGTTGTTCAGAAGGGGCAGCTAATTCATCTGTACCAAGTATTCAGAGCCAGATAATTATAAATTCCATCTGAGATCATAATTCTAAGATTGAGGCTAACAAAAATTTATGAGAAGAGAAACATATTAGTAGTAGAATGCCATGGAAATATAATTAGAAATAAGGTTCTCTTCAGCCAAGTCCGAGCACATGATTTGAATGCGTTGGTTCTTTAACAGTTATTTCATGAGTACCCACTAAATGTTAGGAATTCAGGGAGCAATATTTACTGAGATTAAAACAAACCAAAACAATTCTACCTACTCTCAGAGTGCATATCTAATCCATCAGGAGTCTTGGATGAGTAAGCATTATTACTGTAGAGCAAAATGTTATAAAAGACACATAAAATTGTATGATAAAGTCAAGCCCTTGTTCCCAACAGAGTATTTTCCACGTAACAGCCAGATTGATCTTTTAAAAAGATAGTCAGGTTCACTCCTCCACACAACCATCTTCTTTTCCATCAGAGTCCTTCCACTGCCAAGCTTCACCTTGGGTAAATGGCCAGATAGTAAATATTTTGAGGCCACGCTGTCTCTGTGGCTTTTACTCAGCTCTGCAAGAAAGCAGCCTCCGACAATGCATAGATGAGTGGATGTGGATGTGTTCCAATAGAACTTATTAGCGGACAGTAAGTTTTTTTGAATATCATTTTTGTTTTTTGGAAAGAGGGAGGTTGGAGAATTTATTGCCACTGCTGCTGTCATTGTTCTCATTTTTCTAGAAATGTGATTATATATATGATTTTAATAATTTATAAAAAAGCTTACAGAACAGTGTTTGCCATCAGATGTCTTCAGCTTCTATTCCTATAACAATTTATGCTGTTTTGATAATAGTAGCACAATTATTATCTATTTTACAGTTGCAAGATGCACAAAACTCAGGGATAGAAAAATGTCACTCTGTTTCATAACTAAAATTATTTTCTTGATTCTGAGCTCATGGTTTTGCTTGGCAATAGACAACTTAGTCATATCCAGTGACTTTTCTTTTTTTTTTTTAAGTCGTATTCAAGATTCAACCCGGTTCTTTTGATGCCTCCTCTGCAAATGGGTCCTGCTCTCTGCTCCACTTCCCCAAGGCCTGCAAGGGAGTACGAGGGGGGCACTGTTGCTGACCTCGTTTTCTTTGTTATCTGTGTCATAACATCGCTGATGCTGTCTTTGCAGTCTGACTGGTGGCCTGGGTTGTGCCCAGTGCTCACTCTCCTACATGGCGGGTTGGACAGGCTGCCGCTTCCTGGCATTGTGCGCCCATAGGAGTCAGGC
Organism: Equus quagga; assembly: GCF_021613505.1. NCBI lineage: Eukaryota > Metazoa > Chordata > Mammalia > Perissodactyla > Equidae > Equus > Equus quagga. Next base: position 6,389,588 of record NC_060275.1, read on the forward strand.
TCCCTTGCCCAGTCCACCTGCCCACCTCATGGCCAGCTAGCTCTCTGGCACCCTGCCACCTCCAGCCTCTCAAAACTGGATCCCCGGTCAAGCTCCCAGGTAACTTCTGTCATCCTCCCTGTACTGTGGATCACACACAAACTCCCCTCTAGCTGTGAGGACAAGTCAAGGATGAGTACGAGACCTCTGCTGTTCTCCTCTCACAGAATCTTCCCTCGCTGGGTCTGGTCCCGGCAACTGTGGGGACAGAGGTGACTGGGCCACGCTCCTCAACCCTCAGACCCCAACAGGGAGTGAAATATTACCTGCTCTGCTCCTCAAAGCCCCCCCCTCCCCTCGCCACCTTCCTGGGGACAATTTAGGAGACTCACAGGAAGCCAGCAGCGAATGTTCTGTGTGTCGCCTAGATGAGCAGTGAACGTGAGCGACGTGTCCTATTAATGTTTCATGCCTTTTCCATTACAATTCCTTCACATTAAATCTTAGGAGACTGTAATCGTGTAACAGTTAGGAGGGTGGGCTCTAGGATAAGATTCCCTGCATTCAAATTCCAGCTTTGACACCTGTTCACTCTATGACCTTCACCAATTGTCTCAGTCGCCCAAAATCTCACTTTCTTCAACTTTAAAAATTGGGATGATAACCAGCCTAGGAGACAGGTATTGCTTTGAGGACTAATGAGACCATCACTGTTAAAGTTTCTACACAGGACCTGGCATACCGGAGGGGCTCACTACATATTGTATGATTCTTCTGGGCTGATTCCACACTTTGATGTATTTTTATAAAGAGGAAGACAGAGAGGACACAGAAGCCTCAGCTCCAGGAGACAAAACATCGGAAGCTAAAGAAATGACAACATGTAGTGTGGCAGCCAGAGCAAGCTGCTTTAGGCTTGCAAAGCTCAAGGGGATTTAGGGCTGTTTCCAAAGCAAGAGATGGGCGGGAGATAGAGACAAGGGCACATCATGAAGGGGCTTTGCGCCATCTGTGTTAGTCAGGGTTCTTCAGAGAAACAGAATCAATTGTATATATGAGACTTATTATAAGGAATTGGCTCACGTGGTTATGGAGGCTGAGAAGGCCAGAGATCTACAGTCAGCCAGCTGGAGACCGAGGAGAGCTGATGGGGACACTTCCAAACTGCAGCCAAAGGCTTGAGGACCAGGACAGTCAATAGTGTAGATATAGTCTGAACACAGGCAGGTTGGAGACCCAAGAAGAGCCACTTCTTCACGTTGAGTCCAAACCCAGGAAAAGACTGATGTCTCAGCTCAGGGGGCTGGGTGGGAGGACTTCTCCCTTACTCGAGTCCCCTTTTTGTGCTATTTGGGTCTTCAATTAATCCTTTGATGAAGCCCACTCACATTAGGGAGGGCAATCTTCTTTACTCTATTTACCAATTCAAAGATTAATCTCATCCAGAAACATCCTCATGGACACAATGTCTGCGGAAATGTCTGGGCACCCCACGGCCCAGTCAAGTTGGCACCTAAAATTTACCGTCACACCATCATATATGTTTTCAGTGCTGCCTCACAGAGATCAGATGTCTGATGAACAAACAGCAGTGATAGTAGGAAAGGGAACGGCCTGGGGAGGGGCAGAGTTCTGTTGTGTAGTTGATAAATGTGGCAAAGGAGACGGAAGGCTGCACCTTCTGTAATTGGTTTGGTTTTCCAATCTGCGTGGGTTCCAACGTGTTAATCTCCTTGTTTAACTGCTCGCCATCGAGGTACACTGTAATAAGTTGAAGCTTGAGAAACAGGTGCTTATAAAATCTAATCTTCACACACTGATTGTTGGTATTTCCTGAAACATGAAAAACAAAGATCAATTAACCTTCTCTCATTGTCTATATATAAGATTAAGGAACCTTAATGAATCATCCATGTGTCAAAAGACATCTCTAAATTTTTTTTGAGTAGCTCACAAATTTGAATTTTTCCACTTATGTAGCTCGAATGTAAAACATATGCAGTTCTTTCTAGTACAAAAACAAAGTCAGAAACCTGTTCTTTCTGTTGCCAGAATAGTGCCACCTGTAAGTTTGAGTTTTCATTGCATGCATCTCTCACCAATAAAATAAATTTTGAAATAGAAATGGAGAATGGTTTCATTAGATAGAATGAGCTAAGAGAAACCAGGTTTTGATATAATATTTAAATTTAATACTAAAGTTATCTGAAATTACAATATTTTCATATCAAATATAATTCAAAACTAATTTTATGTAACTAAAAATGTATACCTTTTTACTTTCAGTATATTTCATTTAGAAATTTCTCTACATTTAACATTGCCTTTTATGATTAATATTATTTTATTTTTGCTATATGTCTCACCATCTGTAAATTTTCATGACAATAAGAAATTTCAGGGACCGGCCTTGTGGCTAAGTGGTTAAGTTCACGCCCTCCACTTTGGAGGCACAGGGTTTTGCCAGTTCGGATCCTGGGCATGGACATGGCACCATTCACCAGGCCACACTGATGCAGCGTCTGACATGCCACAACTAGAACGACCCACAGCTAAAATATACAATTAAGCATGCAAATTAAGAAATTAAACTGCAATTTTATTAAGAATTTTAAATATTTCAAGTTAGTTTCTTTAAATACAGATTTTGATATGTATTTTAGTGTTGGCATTCTAAAGATTAATTAAAGGCTTTATTATGAGAACAAAACTTAGGAATGTTATGAAAATATTTTATTTAAAATAAATCCTGTAGTGATGTCAAATATTTTTGAAATCCTAGCATTATTTCATTGTAAAAGGTTAATCAATTCTCAGAATTTCAGCAATCATACAGCTCTTTAGAAGCTCACCATTTTCTATAAAAGAAGTGATATCAAATGTATAAATAAACTGGGGCTTACTGTAAGTGTGTATACATCATTGGAATGAACCATGTCACTGTTTTCCTGTGGCACAATTTTATGGGCAGACCTCTCTTATCCCTGCTGCACTGGACGTGATTGCCACACATTTTCTGTGGCTTTATGTCCAGGTTTTCCAGAATAATTCTCAGCAGAGAAAGCTGAGAAACAAAGAAAGGGAGAAAGTAAGAGGAAGGAAGTTGAGACGGACAGAGGGAGAAAAGGGAGCAATAATTTAGATTCACCATGACTTTGAAGACAATGGCAGATAAAAGAAATAAATGAAAGAAAGGCCAACTCTATGGAGTTTATGCAAAAACGTTTTCATCTAAATCAGTGGAAAAGTACAATTAATTATAGAGGTATGTGTGTGTGTTTTAGGAATAGAATATATATATGCATTAAGTACATTTCCATTTTTATATTTTTAGCTAATTTTTAATTTTCTGTGCGGTTAATATTAGAAAATTACACATATAATAAAATTACAATGACTATCATGGGAGTTTCAAAAGAATATATTGCTTATTTGCTTTATGTGACTTACAGATAAACAAGAAAATCTTTTTATAAAGTTATAATTAACGTAACATTTTATGGTATTGGATTTTCCCAAAGAAATATTATAAGTAGTATTATTGGAATATAAACCTTTTTATCATTGTCATCATAACATCTCAATGAGCAACGGATCCTCTAGGATAAAAAATGTCACGTTTAATCTTAAAATCTGAAAATAGTAGGCTGAATAAAGTATTGTTTTGTAAAGAATAGGCTTAAAATGGTAAAGGGAGTGTTTTGTTCTGAAAATGAAACTGTGTATTTTTATTTTTTGCTTTTATTTTTTAAATTTTTTAAGTAATTTTGTTGGGATTATAATGGTTTATAACATGGTGTAACTTCAGGTGTATATTATTGTTTATCAGTTTCTGAATTCACTTCATCGTGCTCACCCCCAGTAGTCTAATTCTTACCCGTCACCATACATATGTGCCCCTTTGTCCCTTTCACCCACCCCCCCAACCCCATTCCCCTCTGGTAACCACTAATCTGTTCTCTTTATCCATGAATTTGTTATGTTCCACATATGAATGAAAACATGCAGTATTTGTCTTTATCTGTCTGGCTTATTTTGCTTAGCATCATACCCTCAAGCTCCATCCATGTTGTTGCAAATGAGACAATTTTGTCTTTTTTATGGCTGAGTAGTATTCCACTGTACATATACAGCACATCTTCTTTATTCATTCGTCCCTTGATGGGCATTTAGGTTGTTTCTAAGTCTTGCCTATTGTGAATAACACTGCAATGAACATAGGGGTGCATATATATTCACACGTTTTTGTTTGCATGTTCCTTGGATAAATACCTAGCAGTAGAATAGCTGGATCATATGGTAGTTCTATTCATAATTTTTTGAGGAGTGTCCATACTGTTTTGCACAGTGGCTGCACCAGTTTGCACTCTCACCAGCAGTGTATGAGCGTTCCCTTTTCTCCACATCCTCTCCCACATTTGTTGTTTTTTGTCTTGGTAATTATAGCTATTCTGGCCAGTGTGAGGTGATGTCTCATTGGTCTTAGCAACATCTTTTCAAATACCATGTCTACTTGGGCAAGGGAAACAGAAGAAAGAGTTAACACCTGGGGCTACATCAGATTAAAAAGGTTCTGCAAAGCAAAGCAAACCATGAACAACATGGAAAGACAACCCACCAACTGGGAGAAAATATTTGCAAATCATTTATCAGACAAGGGGTTGATCTCCAAAATATATAAAGAGCACATAAAATTCAACAACAACAAAAAACAACCAGATCAAAAAATGGGCAGAGGATATGAACAGACATTTTTCCAAGGAAGATATACGGATGGCCAACAGACACATGAAATGATGGTCAACATCACTAATTATTACGGAAATATGTATTTTTATTTTGAGGAGGAGGTACATGAGAAACTTCTACACTCTTTCCACCATGCTTGTGAGGCCTAAGGATTTGAACACCCCCTGGTGAAATGTCACAAACTGTTCATCATGCCCTAATGCTGTTTCTTAAGTATGGAGAAACATTGCCAGAGGCAGAATGCATCGTATATGATATTGTCAATATTGTACTTAATATCTTGAAACTGTAAGAGGCAAGTGCATGAGTGAACTTTGTATTTCCACTTGAAAATTTTATTGACTTCACAGGTCTTCTAAAAGTGAATAGATGGCATGGTTAAATTTATTTTATGTAGTGTTCCTGCTAATTTCCAAACAATTACTGCTAAATGTGTAGGTATCTGTTTAGTTTAATTTTTCATAATTTTATGGGATTTTTGACCAGTAATAACTACTCAAAATTAACAGGTATAAGAATTAGATTTTCATACTCTATACTAACCCAAGACTGATGTTAAGGAAAAAAAGAGTGATAGCTCAGTGTACAGGATAACAGTGTACAGGCTCAGCTGGGTGAGGATGCAGAAGCTCACTCGGATGGCTTTACCCTGGCTCAGTCCTCACTGGCTGTTGGTCTGAGACCAGCCATTGATTTCTTGCTATGTGTGTTTTTCTATTGGGTGGTTCACAGTATGAGAATTGACTTTCCTTAGAGCAAATGAAAGAGAGAGAGAGAGACAGGGAGAGACAGAGAAAGAACAAGGTTGAAGTCACCATTTCTGTTAAGATATCTTAGAAATAACATTCCATCTCTATTGCTGGAAGTAAGTCACTATTAGAAGTGAGTCACTAGGTCTGGCTCACACTCCAGTGGAAGCAATGACATGAGGGCACAGATACTAGGAAGTGAGGAACGTTGAGGGCCTTCTTCGCGGATACTTATTACGTAGTATTTCATTCTCTGTATATAGGTTTGTGAATATCAACAATCTTTTGGTATTTATATCAACATTTGTTGGGTAAAAGAAAAACTATCTAAATTTTAGTGGATTAAAACAATAACTATTCATATTTCTCCCATTTTTGTTGACTGACTAGTTGGTTTTGTTTCATTTGATGATGAGCGCTGGCATTGTGCAGTGCCCTCACTCCCATGATATGAAGCTGGTGTTGGCCATAAGCTGGGAATTCAGCAGGGGCTGTTGGCTGGGGAGACTTGGTTCTCTTCCACATGGCTTCTTCATGTGGTCAACTGAATTTCCTCTTGGTATGTTTGCTGGGTTCTATAAGAGAGAGCACACCATGAAGGAGTGCTCCAGAGGGAAGGAAGCAGACACTGCCAGATGCTTAATGTCTAGCCTCAGAAGTCCAGGACAGCACTTCTTTCTATTGGTTAAAGCAGTCCTGGGAACAGCTCAGGTAGAGATTCAACCTCTACCTCTTGATACGGAAATGTCATCCCTCTAAAGGGAGAGGCAGACATGATGCTGGAGAGTATCTTTGAAGATCGGCTACCTCAGTGTGCCCTTGGCTGTAACAATCCATATACCTCCCACAAGCTACAGGTGCTGACCCTCTTCCAAGATACTCAAAATGTCATCCTGTTATGTCACAGGTTGATGTCCAGTATCTCGTCATCTATCTTGGGTCCAAGTGCAAATGGGACTACATGGCAGCACCCCATTGGGGCAACTTTTCAAGTGTGGTTCCCTGTATGGCAAGAGCTGTGAACTACAAGAGCAAGTTATCTGCCCCCACCCACCCAACCTGTGATGGCAAGACAGGGAAAGGATAACCATAATGCTCTCATCCATTAGAAAGAGGATAAACAGGAAGCTCCTTGTAATGACTGTCCATGGTCATTCTACAATCCAGTCTGACATAAGTTGCCATTTCCTTTGACTGGCAGCAGGGAATTTTCCTTGTTTTGGGCCTTTTCTGTGCCTGTTGTGGTTCTCTGCTGCTGTTGGCCCTGCCCTCTAGACTCTAAGCTCTGCTCTCTGAGTCATCCGTCCCTTGGCCCATGTCTGTGGGTAAGTAGGTTTCTCAGCCTTCTTCCTGACTATAGGGAATTGGCACCTTAGGGACTTCTTTTCATTTTAAATTATCTCTGTCTCTTTGAATCAAAGCTGCTATAAAAGTCATCAGAACTTTGTGGTTTACTGTGTGGCACAACATGATCCACTCCATTAGGCACCTTCCAGCATGCTTTGGGTCGAAGCCCCTAAAATTCTTCAAGCCTACTGCAGAGCTGAGAAGTTGTCTATGGTGCTTCTTTACATCTTTCCACAGTTTTAACCAAGAGTATTATAGCTGGTCTGGTCTTCCTCCTAAAGCCAGCGTTCACTGCCAATGATCTGATTTGATTTTTGCCCCCAGATTTTATTCTACTCTTAGAATAATTTTCAGGCTGAAGAAGTAGGAAATAAACCAAAAACAGAGACTCCTAAATTGGAAAAGTTTCCCCTTGCTTCTGACTAAAAAGTCTGATTAGGTTGACCTCTATCTGTACCCTACCATATGCACCCAAGAGAAACCGTTTGGTGCTTTCAACATTCTGCCTGGAAGTCACAGAAAAATCCCCAAGTTCATTAATATATTTCATGTCTTCCGTGTTGTGCAGGCAATAGTGTTGCCTGACTTTCCACCTCTAAATAGCACAGCTGCCTGTGTTATATCCAGTAAGATTTTCTTGACTCTTCTCCAGGCACCACTGATAGTTTTCTCAACAGTTTTCTGGCTTCCAATCCCTACCCAGTCCCAAAGCAGAGGATGAAATTCTTTTTAGAGTCATAGCAATGCCCACTATGGCCAGCAGTGGATGAGAGTTCTCATTGCCCCACACACTCCCGGAACTTGATATTATCAGTTTTTTTCTTTTCTCTCTGGTCTGTTGGCTGTGTGATTGGATCACAGTGTTGTTTTAATTTGCCTTTTATTGATTATATATAAGATTCAATAGCCAGTGTTATATTTCCTGGACACTTGGACTGCTTGTGTGAAATACCTGTTTGGGACTTTTGCTCACTTTATATTGCGTTGTTTCTCACATGCCATCAGTCTGTAGATATTCTGGATAGTAGTGATTTGAAAGTTATGTGTGTTGATAATATCTTCTTGCAAGGTGTGACTCAGTTTAGCACTTTCTTTGAGCATGCCAGATACATCATACCAATGTCTTCTGGATTCCATTGAACTCAAGTATCAATATAATTGACTTCTTTAAGGAAACTGCTTTTCTTTTCCTCTGGAAGTTTTCAAGATTTTTCTTCTCTCAATAGTTTTGAAAACGGTGAATCATGATCTCTCTAAATATTCCACGCCCTCCATTTTCTTATCTCTTTCTGGAAATCTGATATGATTAGCATCTTTCAATGCATTAATTCTAGTCTGCTGTTAAATATGTCTATTGGGTTTTTAATTTCAGTTATTGTGATTTTCATTTCTAAATCTATTTGGTTATTTTTCGAAAATATTGCATTCTTTTTGATAGTTAGCTATTCCTGCAGGTATTTTCAGTAGTGTTTGTAGTTTCTTTCCCCATGATCAGTATAGTCCTTTACAGTCTGTGTATTATAATTCCATTTTCTGAAGTCTTTGAAGTTCTATTTTTGCTATCTTTATTTGCAGTGTTTCTCACTCAGGTCTTGACTTCATGTTGTTAACTTTTACTATCAACAGCTCATTTTCCTTGGAAAATTATTTGTGAAAATTGATGCCTATGATAAGCTATATTTCTACAGCAAGCAGCTGTATTTGCTTCAGCCTGAGTGACCAGCACATCCACTTCCCTGGTAAATTAAATGTATGGTTTAAAGTATTTGGGTAATCCAAGTAATTTGTATTTGAGCTGTATTTCTACTGGAATGGCAAGTTTTTGTTAAAACTTCTTATGCGTATTTTTCTCTCTCACTCGGATCAGCAGCAAGGCCTAGGCCCTTTTTCTGTTTTATTTCCCCCTCTAGGGCTGGGATGGGAGTTAGAATGAGCTGGACGTCCCTTGTTCATCTGACCTAAACAGTGGTGTATTGCCCATTTCTTGCTCTGTGGAGCGTGGGTCTCTCACCAGATCGCCAACCTTGCGTGGGTCCTAGACTTTGTCTTCTGCCACATGACTTGTGAGGTCCTAAAAACAATGATTATAAAAAAAGTTACTTAAATAACTTGTCCATGTTTTTAGTTCATTCCATTAAGATAAATCCTCGAAATTGAATTGATGGAACAAAGGTTAAACACATTTCTATACCTTTGTTGCCAGTTGCTTTGCAGAGAGTAAACATCAAAATTTACTTCCGCCAAATTGTTACTTCTCCCAATTTTGTATAACAGTCCATTTTCCTAGCTCTAATTCTTGGTATTTATTTTTTCAATTGCTAATTTAATACAAAAAGTGGTAATTAATTAGTTTAGTGATTTTGTTGAATAGATTCCGCAGGAGGATATGCAATATTCTAGGTGTTTGTCAATTTATATCACCTTTCATACCCTCTGCTTATTCTTCTATTGAAGTTTTTATTTGCTGGTAGCACGTATAATGCTTTAGCCATTAGAAAAGATAACTCTTTATTTTCCATACATATTATAATTTTCCCCGTTTTTGCCTCATAATGTGAGTTAGAAATTTGAACTACTTGAATTTCTGTTTTGTTTTTCCCATTGAAAAAGCTAGTTCTCCATCCAAGTGTCTTAATTAGGATGGAAGACAGTTAACTTTTTCTCACTTTACCTTACGTCCTCAGATCAGATGCTGCTGTTTTTGGAATTTACAAATTCCGGAAGTGCTTTAAAACTGAAGTTCTTAATATATTTTTCCTCACATCTGCAAACACATGTGCACACACACACACACACACACACACAAACACACAAGACAAATGAAGATGACTGTGGCAAGACAAAATTAAGATTTTTAATTACAAAGGATATGCAATGGTAATATGTGGAGGAAACGTAGTATAGGGTTGATTGTCTGGATGTTGAATTCAGCACATTTGGATATATAAAATCAACTTTTATATATATTACGGTGTTTACTTTGGGCAGAAGATTTGAATTGGAAGACACTTACATTCAGTTGGGTGCTATGATATATCTAGTCCAGTTTCTTGTTTCCTTTCATAGGAACCTCAGACCCCTTTTTGATGGGGAGGAAAATAAGGTGGATTATAAATTAAAGGGATCGATTTGCCTATGAATCCAATGTGAATATATTTTCATCGTTTTATCTACACACTGCTTGAATTTCTTGTTATTAAACATTGGTATTCACCAGCTATATCTCTGCCTCTTATTTTTCCAGGCACGTACTCTAGTCCTTACATCCTGATAACTGTCAACCCAGAACATATTTATCATCTTTATGTTATTCATTGTGCCATTGCCAGGACATCCCCTCATCCTCATCACTTTTCTCAAACTCAATTATCCTTTTTATGTATACATCTTCATAAAGAAACCTTCCCGTGCTTATTTCTTTTTCATTTTTGTACTTTCTTTGAATTCTTTTCCTAGTTCCTTTGACTTTTCCCTGTGGTGTGGTAACCAAATGGCAAGCAGTGGCTCAGCTGTGGATGTGTACACCAGGGAAGAAGCCTTGCTCAGTGGCATTACTGGTGATACATGGTATCCGTATCATGGAGTGGGAATTCTGGGGCTTCTCAACATGCTATACCTCCGTTTAATTCACACGCCCTGGGGTAGGCCCCTTGGGTGACAGCCACGCATTAAGCGGATCCATAGAGCTAGCTCTGCTCTCTCTTTATTCTCCTTACCTCCTGGTCCCCCTCCACGTTCAAGACTTCCTGTGGCTCAGACCACACAGGTTATAACAACAAGGGGGGTTAATTATAGCAGCAGCTGTTTTCTTCAGATTAACTCATGGTGGACAATTTGAGTTGAAAGTGTACTATACACTGATAATTTCATGGAAAATTTTATATTCATGTTCCCTGAGTTTGTTTCATATGGAAAAATTTGGATTCATTTTATATTCATTTTTGTCATCTTTATCAAATCTGAACTTCTCTTACTTCAGTGAAAGCTGAGAAAGTGATGATTTGTTATATTTGATATTATTAATAGTGGAATTTATGTTTTAGTTTTTATATAACAAATTAAGGCCTGTAATACTAGATACCTGTTACTTTCATTTGTATTTAAATTTGATTTTATAAAAAATTAGTAGAACTAGAAAAAATAAAGTCCAAGTTTTATTTTATATACATATATATGTATGCATATATGTAGATAAAATATGTATATATAAATGTATATTTTATACAAATACGTATATGTATATATACATATGTATGTGCCTTCATATTCGTTCTGCCTATCTTTTAAAAAGCAGTAGAGATGAAATCAATTCAATGAGCTTTTCAGCCTATCTTTAAGTGTGTGAGGATTCTCAAAATTTTGAGAAACTTAAGAAGAGAGATATTATTTGGAGGACTTATTGTTGCTTGGAATTCAGAATAAATTGCTGAGTTATATTCTACTTTTCAAGCACAAAGCATAGTTTCTTAAGTCGCTATGTGGATAAATCATGATAACATGTAGGGGGTATGGAGAAATTGGGCTTGGGAGTCATTTTGAATGAAATGGATTCTCTTTTATGCTCTGTGACTTTGGTAACTCAGCTGATCTTTCTAATTCTCAGATTCCTTGTGTGCAAATGTGGATTTAAGCAGGCTTACTTCCAAGGATGCTGTCAAGTTATGTAATCATTTCATGCATTTTGGCATTATCTAGCATGCACACGCACACATAGACACACAATACATATGTTAGCTAATTTATCACCTGTTTAAATACATTTTCCATTTTATAAACATTACTAGGCATTGTTCTAAATTCTTTTCTACAACTATTAATTCATTTACTTCCATAACAATGCCATGACAGAAGTGTAATCATTAGTCCTGTTTCAAGGTAAAGAAATGGTGCCACAGAAGAGTTTGGGACTTGCCCAGGGTCTCACAGGTTGCAGCTGGAAGAGCTAGAATCAAATTCCAGCCCTGGAAGCCTGTCTGTGGAGTGTACTCTTTTTTACCTAATTATTTTTTCAAATTTTTTTTTTGAGGAAGATTAGCCCTAAGCTAACATCTTCTGCCAATCCTCCTTTTTTTTGCTAAGGAAGACTGGCCCTCTACTTTATATGTGGGACACCTGCCACAGCATGGCTTGATAAGTGGTGCATTGGTCTGTGCCTGGGATCCGAACTGGGGAACCCCAGGCCGCTGAAGCAGAACGTGCAAACTTAACTGCTGCACTAACAGGCTCGCCCCTCAATTTTTTTTATTGGAGTAAAACACATAAAATTTACCATATTAACTATTTTTAAATACATGGTATTAAAAACATTCATAATGTTGTGCAACCATCACCACCACCCCCTTTCTATAGCTCTTTTCAAATTGTAAAACTAGAATTCTATACCCGTTAAACAATATGTCCCTATTTCCCCTTTTCCCCAGCCACTGAAACCATCATTCTACTCTCTGTTTCTATGATTTTGACTACTTTATGTATCTGGTATAAGTGGAATCATACAGTATTTGTCTTTTTGTGACTGGCTTATTTCCCCTAGAACATAGTCCTCAACATTCATCCTTGTTATAGCACATTGAAGAATTTGCTTGCTAGGACTGAAGAATATTCCATTGTATATATATACTACATTTTTCTTATCCATTCATCTGTTGATGGACACCTGAGTAGCTTCCACGTTGTAGCTATTGTGAGTAATGTTACTATAAACAGGGTGTACAAATATCTTTAAGACCTTGCTTTCAGTTCTTTTGGATATAAACTCAGAAGTGGAATTGCTGGATCATATGTTAATTCTATTTTTAATATTTTGAGGAATTGCCATATTGTTTTTCATAGGGGCTGTACCATTTCACATTCCCGCCAACAGTGCACAAGGGTTCCAATTTGTTCACATCCTCGACAACACTTGTTATTTTCTGTTTTTTGGGTAGTAGCCATCCTAATGGTTTTGAAGTGGTATTTCATTACAGTTGTGATTTGCATTTCTCTAATGATCAGTGATATCGAGCATCTTCTCATGTGCTTATTGGTCATTTGTGTACCTTCTTTGCAAAAGTGTCTATTCAAGTCTTTTGTTCATTTTTGAATTGCATTATTTGGTTTTTTGTTCATTTTTGCTGAGGGAGAGTCACCCTGAGCTAACATCTGTTGCTGATCTTCCTCTTTTCTCTTGAGGAAGATTCGCCCTGAGCTAACATCTGTGCCAGTCGTCCTCCATTTTGTATGTGGGTTGCCGCCACAGCATGGCTGCTGACAAGTGGTGTGGGTCCATGCCTGGGAATGGAACCTGGGCCGCTGTAGCAGAGCACTCTGAACTTAACCACTAGGCCACAGGGCCAGCCCATGAATTGTGTTGTTTGTTTTTTTGTTGTTTTCTATATATTCTGGGTATTAATCCCTTATCAGATATATGATTTACGAATATTCCCTCCCATTCTATGGGTTTTTTTACTCTGTTAATACTATCTTTTGATGCATAAAATTTTTTGTTTCATTAAATTCAATTTGTCTACTTTTTTCTGTCACCTGTGCCTTTAGTGTCATATCCAAGAAATCACTGCCAAAGCCAACGTCATGAACTTTTTCACCTATGTTTCCTTCTAAGAGTTCTATAGTTTTAGGTCTTACATTTAGGTCTTTGATCTATTTTGTATATGATATTAGGTAAGGGTTCAAATTTGTTATTTTACATGTAGACATCTAGTTTTCCCAGCATTATTTATTGAAAAGACTGTCCTATTGCCATCAAATGTCTTGGCACTCTTGTCAAAAATCATTTGACCATATATGAGAAGATTTATTTCTACGTTTTATGTCAATTTAGCTCAAAAATTATATACAAAGCACTGGAGGAAGGAGGGACTAAGGCAAAGAGACACTTAGGATTCTGATGCCCCAACGTGATGAAGGCTGGTGCTAAGAAGGCCATGGTAGACGGGAAAGGGAGTTGGCAGTGAGAGATTTTATCATTGAGTATATTACATCTCAATTCCATAATTGAATATATGTCAAATAATTGAAAGCTCTTGGTATCTTTCTGATGAAAAGAAAGTAGGAAGGAGTCAGATTGATTTTGTTTTTGGAGTTTTCAGCACAGGGAATCAGGAGAAGCCTAATGATTGATAAAAATGAAGTCTAAGGGAATAAAATTGATGGGATCTCATCAATCATACTCTCTGACTAAACAAGAGAGACCTAATTCTCTCCTTTCAACCTAAAAGTTATGATATTGATTTATATTGCTTAGATCATTACCTTGGGGAAACCTTGGATTATTTTCCCACCTTTTAATGAAATAGGTTTAGGTGCTTTTCTATTTGAATGACAGGAAAATGAGCAAAGGGAGTCCAGGTTTAACAATGTCTCAAACGGCTGTGTCTTAAACTGCAGCGCAAGGGCATTTTCAAGGTTTTTATAATGCAACACCATTTTCACAATTTCACAAATATTTTTAAATTCCAACAGAAATAAATGTGACTATAATGCATTAAAAACTATAGCTTACATTTCAGTGAACACTTCGAGTTGTGCTTGATACAGGTTGGGAATGTGTGTGAGTCTTACAATCCTTGGGAGATGATAGATTTGGGGGCCAGGTGGACACTGATAGTCCAGCTCTGGCTGGAGCTCCAGCATCTATAATTCTCCCCAAGCCCCCAAGATGGAGGTTACACTGTTTAGAAATAATTCTTTCTCAGAGGCAGAGGGGTTCAAGGAGCTCTAGTCTAACTTTCTTAACGTGTGGTTCAAAAGGAGATACCTGAATCTGATCACTTGTATTCTCAAGTGGAATACTCATTAGAAGCGCCAGTTGCAGACACCCATTCAAACCTTCTGAACATTGTGATATTGGGGAAATGAGTACCAGCGGGATGAAAAGAGATGTGACAATTGGAGATGGAAGGATTCTGAATGTTTTTGTAATTAATCCCCCTATACTTAAAATGAGGCAAGGTGACTTGCTAGTGGAGAAAACAAATAAACGAGGATCCTTTTGGTTGTCAGATAGTTGCAAACATCTAGGAGAAGACCTCTGACATTGCCAGTTGTGATGTTAGACACAAGGCTTTTTTAAAATAGCTTCATATATATTTAAGTTAGCTCAATTTTACCATTATCTAAAATTTGGGTATAATCTTTGAGCTAAATACACATAAAAGGGCTTTTTCTACCTAGTCTATGTTTTTATATAGTGAGAGAAAAGTGGATATATGAACGTTTACCACATATCTAGCACTACTTGGACATTTGTAAGAATGCAGTCAGTACTATGGTATGAATTTTCTGTGGGAATTCTCCAGCCGAGCTCAGGCATTTGACAAAGTGAGAACTCCTCCTCATTAACCCCAAAGTTAAATGCCGTCTAGTGAAAGTAAGAGCAGTGTGAAGAACAGACAGTGAGGCTGCAACAATGGGATTTGATTTGTAAATAACAATTTTAGAGCAAGAGTAATATTTTAAAGTTAATATTTTAGGTGTGTTTTTTTAATCTAAAATTAATCTAAAATTAAAGCTAAAATTTTGAATTGTACAAGGATGGGATACCTTACATTTGCGTACCACTTTATATTTCAGGAAATCTGTATCCTATCCATTATGTGGTTGATATTCTCAAGGCCTCTGCTTTGTACCAAGCCCAGTTGATAATTTTATCTTAATCATTTAAAAAGGAGGCAATTGATGAAATTACAGGTGAAATTTTGTCAATAATTGTTGTTACCATAATACATATCCAGCAGCATTAAATCTTTCTGGTGAATTCTTTTTTATGAAATTAATATTTTGCCTGCTTTTTGATTGTATCTTTAACATAATATCATGGAGTTTTTTTCCTTTTTTTATAACTTGATTAGCATATCATTTTGCGTTCTTTTAATCTTAATCTTTCCACATCACTACACATTGCACGTGGCTTTTATAAAAAAGTGTGTGGTTGGATTTTATGGATTTGAAGAGAAGAAGGATGGCTAGAACTCAAAGATTCTGACCTTGGTGAAAGGAGATGAGATTTGGGACTTAGAAGTAAGAACACACTTGCTTTTTCTGGTAAGGAAGATTGTCCCTGAGCTAATGTCTGTTGGCAATCTTCCTCATTTTGCTTGAGGAAGATTGTCCCTGAGCTAACATCTGTGCCAGTCTTCCTCTATTTTATGCGTGGGATGCCACCACAGAATGGCTTGATGAGTGGTGTGTGGGTCTGTGCCCAGGATCTGAACCCGTAAAGCCTGGGCTGCTGAAGTGGAGTGCATGAACTTAAGCACTACGCCACCAGGCCAGCCCCAAGAACACAGTTATTTTTAAAGACAGAATATGTTAACTTCAGCCCCTTGTCCAGTTTGGCACAACTTAATCCTGTTCACATCATTCCATGGGCTTCTCCAAGATTTATCAAGGAACTTTGTGCATGCTCCCGCCCAATCTGTAGGCAGGGCAGCACTTGGCATTTTGCATTTGCTCTTCCTTTCCAGTCCCATGATGGCTCCTGCCCATGTGCACTGCTAATACCTGGCATGAAAACTCTAGTGTCCTTTCCAAGGGCACCAACAGAGGACGTTCCTAAAGTTTCCAATTAGAGGCTGTTCCAGCTTTATTTAGAAGGGGCTAAGGGCCATCAAATTCACTGGAAGCACAAAAGATCTCATCTTGAAGCTACGCTTGCATGGCTTGTGCAGCTTTATTTCGTCCATGGTCTATTTATTTAGCTGTAACTTATAGGGCTTCCTCAGGATACTTGCGTTTGTATTTTTAAATAAAATTAGGACAATATAACGTTTTCTTATAAAAAATTTTATTTTCTCATTTCAGTGATATAATTTATTTAGTATAGAGTGACATAATTGGGATGAAAGAGGCTAATGTGAAGATAATGCCATCCCTCACCACGCGCACACAAGCTGCACACACACAAATTGGGGCCACCCCTACCTTCGATTCTTGGCATGTCAGGCCCATGAGCATTCTACTCTCTGTAGCCATTTGCCACACACACAGGTCCCAAAGCGATGCCATTAATTGTTCCTAGACTCTCACATCACTCTCATGAAAAGTCATTTTTTTTTTTCATTCTTCTAGGCATAAAACCTCAGGTCAAGTCCCACTCTACCTGCCAGGTATTTGCTCAAACCTCTTCTATGGGGGCTGGCCCGGTGGCGCAGCCGTTAAGTGCTCACGTTCCGCTTTCGTGGCCCAGGGTTTGCCAGTTAGGATCCCGGGTGCAGACATGGCACTGCTTGGCAAGCCATGCTGTGGCAGGAGTCCCATGTGTAAAGTAGAGGAAGATGGGCATGGATGTTAACGCAGGACTAGTCTTCCCCAGCAAAAAGAAGAGGATTGACAGCAGATGTTAGCTCAGGGCTAATGTTCCTCAAAAAAAAAAAACAAACAAACAACTCTTCTATGGTCAACAATTCTTCTCTTCTTCCTGGTTACTAAACAACACTTTTTGTGCATATCAATAAACATTAAAGGATATTGGGAAAGGAATGAATGTGAAGTATTTGAGAGAAAGAGGAGGGCACTGGAGGTATTTTATTCACCAACAGTGTTGGCACCACAGTTGTATCAGCAAGAAATGTCCTATTAAGCCAAGTCTGGTGGAAAAGTTGGTTGAGAAGATGGACTTTATTTTAGGTTTTGTGTGATTTAGGTTGTACTTACCACATGAGTGAAGTTCTGAGAGCATTGCAGGGGTGGGGCTGGTTTGCTAATAATCAATCAAGAACTTCCTTGATTTCCCTTGAACAGAAAAAAAATATGTTCTATGATAGCTAATTCAAATACCCAAACACCAAACCCCAGTTTTACGCAATTTAGGTTCTTTTTTTTTAAAGATTTTATTTTTTCCTTTTTCTCCCCAAAGCCCACCAGTACATAGCTGTATATTCTTAGTTGTGGGTCCTTCTAGTTGTGGCATGGGGGATGCTGCTTCAGTGTGGCTCGACAAGCAGTGCCATGTCCGCGCCCAGGATTTGAACCGACGAAACACTGGACCGCCTGCAGCGGAGCACGCGAACTTAACCACTCGGCCACGGGGCCAGCCCCTACACAATTTAGGGGCTTTTTTTATTGTCTTTTTTGTTCTTTTGGTCTTGTGATGTTTTCTTCTTCCCTCCTTCCCTCAAATTTTTCCTTTATTCTGTATAGTAAATGCATATTTTCCCCATAGAACAATATGATTGCCTTGTGACTATATAGCAAAAACAACCATTGTAAAAGCCTATTTACTGTGAACACAAGCAAAATGCAACTTCTGTGCATTCATTTTTAAAGAAAGTTACATTTTCTCAATTTATTTAAAAATATGAATAAAAGCATCATGAGGAAACTTCATATATTACAGATAAATAAATAAAAGAAGGGGGCCAGCTCAGTGGCACAGAGGTTAAGTTTGCACGTTCTGCTTTGGCAGCCTGGGGTTCACTGGTTTGGATCCCCAGTGCTGTCCAATGTAACCTTTATCAAGCCATGCTGTGGCAGGCGTCCCACATATAAAGTAGAGGAAGATGGGCATGGATGTTAGCTCAGGGCCAGTCTTCCTCAGCAAAAAGAGGAGGATTGGTGGCAGATGTTAGCTCAGGGTTAATCTCCCTCAAAAAAAAAGTTAATTAAGTAATTAATTAAGGAAGCAAAACATTGGTACAAGCTGTGCAAACATCAATAATATTTTAAAGGGCTTGCAAATTTCTTTCCTGAAATTCTGGTAAGTTTTGATTTCTAAAATTCATGTATGAGTTAGTTTTATGCTAAACTAGCAAAAAGAAGTCATGATATGTAAACTCTGTGCGGATGTTAAGACCCTTAGGAAGGAAAGCTCAGTGTGAAGCTATAATTGCCAACCTCATACTTATAGATAACAGTGAACCTCAGAAAGAAGTTTAAAATAGTGTGCTATGAATTTTATACTAGAATGATGTTGCTTCTAGACAAAGAGTGAAAGAAGTCAGATTATTAAAATAATATGATGATGCAAGCTATTTTAGTACTGTACTGTCAAGATTTTTTTACAATTCATTTCTAAAACAGCATCTTAAATTCAGTTAACTGATTTCAAAAACTACGAATGCAGAGGTTTTCAATCTTGAGTAGAAAGCAAGGTGTCCGCACTGTGATGGGAGGTAACAAAGGGAACAAAGGATGGGACTAGGAAAGTGGCCATTGAAGTGGGCACTTAGTTTCAATGTAAGAGCTGATTTAATAAAGATATGCCCACAGACATTACATGGCTTTCAAAAGTAAGTAGAGATAAGAAGTGGAGACTTTATGGAGCTCATGGCATAATTCAGGATGTGTGAGATTGTGGAAATTTGAGGAAAATATTGATTAACTTGCTCTAAGATTAGCCTGTCAGGTAGTTGAGCTGTGCATTGCAAACGTATCTAAGTATCAGACTTGATTCCTAGAATCAGCGGGTTTTGTAGATATAGTTACATGGCGAGGTCAAGCAATTACATTTTCCCATAAACTACTGTTCTAGGAATCTCTCAGCGTTCTGTAGTATATCGGCATACTTGAGCTGTAAAAGTCTAAACCAACAATGTCCTCATTGCAGATAATGAAAAATAAGGTTCCGAAATATTTAATGATTTGTTCACAGTTACAGAGGTAGCTATAAAGCTATTTAAGTTTTAGGTCAAAACAAGTTGCATTTTTCGTAAGTTGTTGAACTCCCATTTTGCTCATTTATAAAAGGAAAATGCCTCTGATTTGATTCCGTCATAGTCTAACCAGATAAACCATAATTTACTGCAAGCCCGTCTACAAAATGGCTAGCATTGTGGACATTTATTTGGGATATGAAATAAATGCATTGTGTACTCCCAAGTTGATAAATTGTAACTTAGAGTGTTGTTGGGAGAAGGCACTTGTCCATGATACAAAGATGGGGTTGGTTAGGGCAAAATTTCTGAAATATCTTGGTCTCAGAACCCCATCCTCCCTCAAAAAATACTGAAGACCTCAAAGTGCTTTGGCTTCTATAGCAATATCATTCAATATTTATCATATTAGAAATTTAAACATAAAATTTTAAATAGCTGTTTATTAATTCATAGAAAAATTACACTAATAAACCAATTATATATTACATAAAAAGCAAATTTTAAAAACATTGATTAACATTAAAATATTAATTAATATTAAAATAATAATTAGGAGAATCACACTGCCTCACTTTTTGTAAATCTATTTAACGTCTGGCTTATTGGAAGATAACTAGATTCTCACATGTGCTTCTGCACTGACCTGTTGCGGTAGATTCTTATGGTTGAAGTATATGAAGAGAACTCAGCCTCACAGAGATAGTAGTTGGAAAAGGGAGGAGTCTTTTCATGGCCTTTTTAGAGGAATACTACCCCAAACCTCAAATGGTGGTCGTTTCTTAAAGGTTAGCTGCAATGGGGAAGGTGAAACTGTATCAGTGATTTTTTGTGTTCTGTTACATTGGCGTCTATCACTGTGTCTCGCTCTCCGATTGGCTCTTTTACCGAGCCATGATTGTTTCACGTCAGACTTTACTATGTGGCAGTTACTGGATCACTTTATGCAGATCTTCCAGATGCTGACGCATTTCATTTTTCAATAGCAAAAATCATATTTGCTCACATCATCAACAATTCACATTTAAAAATGCATTAAGTATTGAGAAGCTGTCAGACACACAGTGATGGACGCATTGTCCTTTGCTTGAATCTTGAGTTTTAGCATTGGCAACAAATAGCATCAGTTGTTTTCCTTAAAGTCAACAGATTCACTCTGTTCTTCCTGCAGAAAAGACATGTACTCAAAATTTTAGATTTTAAAAAAATTAGTAATTTTTACTGCTTCGTCAAGGAGATTTTTAAGTAAAATGGTTTTTTACCCCCAGAAACAGATGGGGATGAATTATACAATGAATACTAACGGCTCAGGTTTGGTGCCATTGTCTCGGTTCGTGCTAAGGCACAAGCAGTTTTATTCACCGTTGCTTTTGCACCATCAACACAAATGTCAACACAGATGTTCCAGTATGTCATATGACTCAAAAGTTATCCAACAATTTGAATATTTCAGCACTAGTTGCACTTGTTGCCAAGAATTAACATAAAAGCAGATTTTTGATGATTGGGCCATGCTGACACTGGGCGAATTCAAGCAAACTAAGCAAGCTGAGCCACGTCTATACATCTGTCTGTTTGTTAGACAAAAGTAAAGTTCTGCAGATAAAATATTAACTCTGTCCTCTTGTTTAAAGCTCAGACTTTCAATCAGCAAGTTACCGTCTGGTTGGAAAGCAGGAGTATCCTGATTTTTACCAACTTTTCATCCGGTAGACAGTAGCGATGCCAGCCGTGTCTGCGTTATTAGTCTCTGTTCCGTGTGTGCTTCTCCAGTTAATGCAATACATTAGCTTACTTTGTAAGATGTTTCGGTGACTTTATTTTTAGTGTGAAAAGTGTAACAATTTTCAGTTTTTAAAGAGCAAATTACGTCTACATTTAAAATATTCGATACTTTTTAAACAGTTTGTTTCAAAATAATTTGTCAAACTCTCACAATAAAACTACTAGAACATATTTTTCTGCCCAAATCACAATAAGGTAAGTTATTAACATCTATAAAGCTGAAGGA
Organism: Equus quagga; assembly: GCF_021613505.1. Classification (NCBI taxonomy): domain Eukaryota; kingdom Metazoa; phylum Chordata; class Mammalia; order Perissodactyla; family Equidae; genus Equus; species Equus quagga. Next base: position 6,411,013 of record NC_060275.1, read on the forward strand.
AAGATAGCTTTTGTCATGTTTTCACTTTTTATGTACAGCTTTCCCATTTTATTGGAAGTAGATTTATCCTTTTGGTATGGAAGGGACCCCTTTAAAATATCACTTTCATCCTTTTCTACAACTTTAGACATAGACAGTGTAATGTGGTGGAGAAAGCAAGTCTTTCCGTCTCCTTCATCTTTGACAAATGTCCATCCTTCACAGTAAGAAAAATATATTATAAATATATATTTTTTATTTCAGGAGAAATATTATTAAAGTTCATAATACTTATATTTTTAGATAAAATTTTAAAAATTAGAAAAGTTTTAAAATTGAAAAATATACATATAATTATAAAATAAGACAGCAAATGTATTTAATTCTAATTGTGCTTCCATGTAGGCTCAAGATAAAAGTCAAGATTTCAAAATAAGAATGTATTGGACACAAATGGAGTTACAAGGATTATAGCAGAGAAAATTGAAGATAGCCAGGAAGTGCCCAATAAAATCATTGAGAATAAACTAAGTTAATTTCTGAAAAATATATATCATTTATATCCTAAGCTTATTACCTTAGAATATTCTTGAAAACAAAAACAAACACTTTATTAAACATAATAGTGATGATGTCATCAAACGTCCTGTAGGATCTGGAAAACTCTGCCATACATTCTTGAGAAAATGAGGATGCAAAAAGACAACATTTTAGTGGTAGTATGAAAACAGTTTGACCTTTGGATCTCATGAAAGGGTCTCATTGACCCTAGGGCCCCTGACCACACCCTGAGTCTTGAACACCTCTGAGTAATGGGAGTCATAGTTATAATAACATACGAAATCTAGCACTTCATTCATTTCACATAAAGTTTGTTTCTTGCTCATGTAGTTTAATCAGTCAAGGAGGAGACCGTGTTCCACATATTCATTTAGGAATTGAAGCTGATGGAGTCCACCATCTTCGAACTATGGCTTATGAGGTTGCCCATGGAAGAGAGAAAAAGGAAGTGGAGAATTTTTTATGAGCCCAGCCTTCAAGTAAAGCTCAACCATTTTTTCCTCATTTCATTGGGCAGAACTCAGTTACACCGCTACCCACACTTGCAAGGGTGCCTGGGAAACCTAGTCACTGTGTGCCCAGGAAGAAAAATATTTGGGTTTGGTAAACAGGAGGGCAGTCTCTAATAGAGCATCTCATTTGATACATTTACCGTCAGAACCTCTGGATTGGAAAGCCACAGGTATAAATGCAAATGCATCAACAATATAAGAAAATTGACTTGGTGCAAAATAACTGTATTTTTTTATATACAGAGAAATATGTTAAATTCAATAACATTTATTGTGCATCTACCATGTCCAAGCAGTATTCTAGGTCCCAGATAGAGAGAGGAACAGTAGACATAACGTCTCTTAGAGAGCATACTACGTTATAGTCTAGGGTGAGTACAGTCAGTAAAAAAAGTAAACGAATAGCAAAATAATAGTGAATTGTGATTTAAAAAACCATGAACGGAGAGAAGAAAGTGGGACACAATTCTGTGTTAGAGAGGGTCATCCAGGAAGGGCTTTCTGCGAAGATAATATTTGAGCCAAGAACTGAAGAATGAGAAAGATCCAGCTATGCAAACAGCTGGGGGACAGCTATGGCAGACAGAGAAAAGAGCAAGCTCCAAGTGCAGAGGATGGAAATAGCCTTGAGCATTGGAGAAACAGAAAGGGTCAGCACATTTTGAGAGGAGAAGTGGTCAGGCCCAAGAACATGCAGGGCATTAGAGTCCATTAAGAGTCATGGTTTTATTCTCAGGGCAATGGAAAGGCGGGTGAGTATCATGATTGGATTTATGTCTTTTAAAGTTGATCCAGGTTGCTTGATGGAGAATCGATTTGGGGAGATCTGGAGTAGAAGATAGCTTACTAAGTCCAAGTTCATTGTGCTTCTGCCAAGTAACCTGGGGCAATAGATCGATCTTAATATTCTTAAATTCAATGAAGGCTGTTTTGGGAAATTATTGTTTTGTGTTGTTTATTTTTTCAGGTCATGTCAGCCATCTATATTTGTGGTTGTGATATTACAGGCAGCTAATTCAAACAGACTTGCAGAAACCAATTTTTCCTAGTTTTCTTTAAGGCATCAGTGCTCTCACCAATAATGCACAGTCAAAAATGCATTTTCAATTCCTAGAACTGACAATTCTCTCAACTTTGTCTCGCATGAGTTATAAAAATAACAAATGTTGGCCTTCAAACTAGAAAACAGAATACCAGCTACATTTCCACAAGAATCATGGGAACAGCCATGCAAGGCTGAAACATTCTAATCCAAAAGGAAATAGTGAGTAGCAATAATACCTATCAAGCATTATGCAAAGTAGTAAAAATGATATAATGAATAATAAAGAACCCTGATAACTGAAGTGGACAAGCTTGATGCAAAAAGAAGGAAAATATGGATGGGTCTCTTCAATACCAATAAAGCTGCTTCATGGTGAAAACCAATCTGAGTGATAGATGAAGGAGAGAACCCCTACGAGGGGATATCCTCCTCCAAATTGGCTATGTTGTCCTCACTTCTGCTTCTTTCATGGAAAGTGCATACAGGTACTTCCTTCTTTCTATTTTTCCAAAAAGGTAAAAAAATTGTTTTCAAAACAATTATGCAAAGGAATTTGTATCTTGATTCAAAATGTATCACCACATTCTGATTGTGTCCTATAGCAAAGTGAATCTGCACGGCTGGTAGAACTAAACGGTAGCACGGCTGGTCCAGGCCTTTCAGTTTCAACAGATCAGTACACATTACTGTTTAACAAAATTTAAAAATAAAAGAACTGTAATGAAGATAAGTACACTAATCCAGTCAGCCTGCAGTTATGGGCTCAGTGCATCCACGCACACAGGCGTGTGAAGAGGCACACTTGGATACATACAGACGCACATGCACACAGTCTTAACGTCCAGAACTAACTCCCTCCAGAAAAAGCGCTGCCCTTTTATATTTCAGTCCTAGATCACTGTTGCTCAGTCTCACAAAATATTTCTAACTTTATAAGGTTGTTAATTTATAGCTAATACCATAATAGTGAAAAGAAATTAAATTTCACAATCATCTTTTAAATTGGATACATGTGTCTCCAAGATAAATCATAGCCTCTGATGCCTTTGCCCACAAATAAAAGAAAATCCAATGCAATGTAACTGAGACTATAAGGATGTGCATTATTTCAAAAAGCAAAAAGCCAAGAGAAGTGCAACTCCAGATTAGGTTAATAAGGTGCCCAGTGATATAGGTAAGGACTCAGTTCGTGTTTCCATTCTGCTCATCATAAGAGTTCCATTTTCTCAGATTAGCACCTGTCAACATCACAAGTTGGCCACTGCACACGATCCCAAAGGGTCCAGTACAAACATGACCATGACATGAGCCGGGAAAACTAGACATGATTTGCCTGTCTTTATTATCGGGAAAAACTTTCTCAGAAGCCCTCCAACAGGGCCCCCTTCTTATTTCACTGGCTGTATACCTATCTCAACATCATTTCCAGAAATGGAAATGGGTCCACCATTTTTGGCTTATAGCAGTGAGGACACGTCTGAGGCTCAAAAATCAAGTTTCCCCCAAAGTGCGTACTTGAGTGGAGAATGTCAGATAGCTGGACCTGGGGGAGAGTGAGAGGAAGACCAGGAGGAGAGTGGTTGTTGAGTGGACACAAAATACTGAGGAATACTGTGAAGGCTAGCGTGGCATGAAAAGTTAGGAAAGAAGATTCGATGAAAACAGGACAGTGCAGTCTGCCAGGGGAGAGGAACGCTAGATTTTATGTCTTAACCTCGTGCTTCCAATATTTCCATTGAAAATTGTTTCAGCAATTTACAGGATCTTTGAAATCAGACAAAATAATTGTATCTAGAATAGATAAAAGTTTACCCAAACCTTGAATTACCTATGGATACATTTTACAAAAACTTCTATTGTCTGATTCTGGAGTTAGAGATAATGAGTAAGATTTTTATTTGATGATTAGATGAAGGAATGAGATTGGAAAGTTTTAAAAATAGCTTCTTCTGTATTGATAAAACCCCTGTAGTAATGATAACATGTTTTGTAAATTAACATTTCAGTCTTAACATTATCACACAGTTTCTATTTAACCACTTACTTTCCCCTCATGCAGTTTTTTAGGCAGATTCCTGAATAATTTAATGGTACATCACTCAGCATCATTTTAAGACATCAATGCAGAATAAGACTAACTGTCTTCTTCTCACTTTTTAAGATCCTGACTTTAAGGACCTCGGAGTTTTGAAACCATTACCAGGTTGGTAAAATAGATATTTAATAATGTTCAGAGGCCTTTGTTTTCTGCTACGAAATATACTTTTGGTTTATTATTCAAGCTCCATTTTTGTATGTTTGTTTGGCGTTTTGTTATTTAGCGTGTGAGTTTGAGATGGGCGGTCCTGAAGGAATTGTGGAGTCTATACAAATTATGAAGGAAGGCAAAGCTTCTGCTAGCGAGGCCGTTGATTGCAAGTGGTACATCCGAGCGCCTCCACGATCCAAGGTCAGTCTTCAGGTGAAACAAATTTCGCGATTGACTTGGGAAGTGTCTATAGCCTATGGCGTGCGCTGCTTTGAGCCAACTGGACATGTTTTAGTACACTAGTACATAAGCTATCATTTTATTTTGGTTTTGAAATGCAACTTGTCTTCCCTTGTCCAATGTAACTTTCAGCGTGATGGATAATACGGAGAGGGCTGAAGAGATCATTTGATAACCTGGACGAGAGACTCTAATGTAACTACCTCTCTGAAAAATGGACTGAAATGGGTTCTAAGTATAATTATACTTACGCCCTTGTTGTCAGCATCTGCAGTGTGTTTGCTTTTTAACCTAAAATCATATTTACAGATGAAATTGTCCAGGACTTACAAAATAACGTATCTCTGGAATATAAAATAAACCTGTGAGACAGTGCTGGGCAGGACCTAGGACAGCCAGTGCCCGTGCAAAGGGGCCAGCCAGTGCTTCACAGCCTATCAAGCTCCTTTTGATTGTAATCAGGAGAAAGTGTCAGTCCAGCATAACTGAGTCCTCTATTATTTTTTAATAACATGCTCAGAATCCAGATTTTGTGTTGATCCTTTACTTTTAAATGCTTTCAGGGCCTGGCCCCATGGCCGAGCAGTTAAGGGTCCAAGTGTTCCGCTTTAGCAGCCTGGGTTCATGGGTTCAGATCCTGGGTGCAGACCTATGCCAGTCACTAGCCATGCTGTGGAGGTGTCCTACATACAAAATAGAAGAATAGTGGCACAGATGTTAGCTCAGGGCTGGTCTTCTTCAAGCAAAAACAGAGGAGGCTTGCCAATGGATGATAGCTCAGGGTGAATCTTCCTCAGCAAAAAAAAAAAAAAAAAAAAAATGCTAGCAACAAATTTTGAAAATTGAAAATATATGTATTAAATGAAATATATTATGGACCAGACTCAGGCCATTACTTTGCAAAGACTTCTTTAGAACAACCATATTCATCCTCTTATGGATGTATCTTAAGCAATACTGGGGATGAATAGTTTTGTACTGGTAGCTGTCATAGATATGGAGTGTTGATTCTCTGCTTATCCCTCTCCCTTTATTGTCATTCCTCAGTTATTGAGCATAGTTACAACCACGCATTACTGATTTGTTAGATTTGTAGTTGACTATTTATTGAGGTTGAAACAGTTAGTTAGTTAATTAATAGATTTAGTGACCCCATAAAGTCTCAATCCTCCTGCTGGAGAAATGAAAAAGCATACTTGCCCTTGTCCTCATGTTTCCAGTTTAATTCTTAGATAGATCTGTAACAAAATAATTGAAGGACTAAGACAAGATCATTGATGTGTTTATAAGGTGTCGTAGAGAGAGGGAAATGACCACATACACCTGGTAAGGTAAGCCGAAGGGAGAATCGGACAGCAGTCAGGGTGAATCTTAATGAGAACTAGTCTTGTATCACGTAGACAAGGTGGGAAGGCCTCTTAAGGTAGAGCCAGTGGCATCTATAAAGTCATGGAGTAGACACTATGCTTTCTCAGGCATTGAAGTAATTGCATGTGACCAAGTAAGAGTATGAGTATAGAAGTGGATGATGAGTCATTAAGCCAAAGGGCTCTGTAGGTCCCCGTTAAAGAGCCTGGATTCATCCTGAGAGCATTAGTGATATATATGTCCATGAAAATAATCAATAACCAATCTATAGATTGGAAAGATACGGTAATATTTATCTGAGTCAAGCTGAGGACTAGCCCGGAAGTGCAGTCTCCACCAGGGAAGAAAGCAGTCCAGAGAAGCGTGGTTTGCAGCGTGGTTACATTCTGTTTCAGAACAAAGAACATACGTGAGAGGACTACAATTTTTTCTTCTCAATGTCACAAGATGTTTTGCTGCAGTTTACCACATAGACAGCAGGTCAACTTGACCTCGGTTTTCTGGGAAGAAAAGCTTTTCTTCAAAGAAGTATTGGTATTGGCATCAGAGGAAGGGTGACGTTCATCCCTGTGTTTAAGGAGTGCGATCTCTGCTTTGGGAAAATGTTTGAAGTGGACATACAATACGTGTTCAATGGACCATAAATCAGGCTGCTCTGGGAAAAACAAGTTTTAGGCCAAATCAGGTTTAAACCAGAATGGCTTCCCCGTCTACCTCAAAATGTGAAAACGTCTTATTATTCTTATTATCTTCATCATACGGAAGAGTGTGAAGCAGGAAGGTGATGTGATCAGATCTGCATCCTGGAAAAATAGTTTTTGCCTGTGATGTAAGGAGAGAAGGGTTAACACGGCAAACAGCAGACTCACCAGGAAGTTGTAGCAGTGACACTGTGACTGAGGCCAGGCCATGATGGTAGACAGACGAAGGAACTATTCAAGATAGATACAGTAGAATTTGGTGGCTGAATATTCAGGAAGAGGGAAAAATCAGAGCTATCCTTGAGGAAGTTGGTATGTCAGGAAATATTTTTGTCTTTCTTCACTTGGGTTTCCCATGAATATGTCTCTGGGGTTTGCATATAATTTGGAAGTGTGCCACACATTCCCCAAACTCCCAGTTCCTGGAATTCAGAGACCATGGTACAGGTTCCAGCTTTGCCACTTGCAGGTCTCTTTACATCTGAACAAATCTTTGAAAAAATGAATTATTATGAAGAAAGACACAGTGATTCTTCCTTTAAAAAAAATCAGAGGCTATCAGGGGCTGGCCTGGTGGCATAGTAGGTAGGTTGGCACACTCAGCTTTGGTGGCCCAGCGTTTGCTGCTTCAAATCCCAGACACGGACTGAGGCACCCTTTGTCAAGCCATGCTGTGGTAGCGTCCCACGTACAGAATAGAGGAAAATGGGACCAGATGTTAGCTCAGGGCCAATCTTCCTCACAAAAAAAAAAAAAAAGAGAGAAAAAAGAAAAAAAATTTTTAAAAAATCAAGCACTATCAGTGACATAAAACCCAACCCACTACATAGATTATAAGGGAGCTAGACTGCAGTTTATTATGCTTTCTTACATAATCTCTGGGTTCATGGGCAAGTGCTCTTCATTTTTCTTAAACTGTATGAATGAAAGATTTTTTTACATTTTTTTCGACAGGAAACATTCAAGCCCCACTGCACTGTCGTAACCAGCATCCTTGTCACTGCAGTGTTAAAGACAGGGCTTTTATGAGAGTGCAAACACACACCATTTTTTTCCAGCTGGTAAATAGGCTGTCTTTTGTACCATGCCAGACCCAACAATACCCGGTGTACCTGTCTGTTACAGAATTTGGCATTCTATGACCCAAAGGGGAAGCTGCCTGCAGAGCTGGACAAAGATGGCTCTATTGTGACAGGGTTTCTCTGCTAAATTAAAGGTTAGAGGATAGGAAGTGGCTTTGAATAACTGGGAAGAAAAGCAAGAACTGGAGCTGACTGCCTATGTGGGCTTTCTATTTTTATGGAGTTCCTAGAAGCTTATGAGAATAGACTATCAAAGCACAGGTTACATTTGAAATGCTCGTGGTGAATATTTGAATGATAACTGATAATTGAAACATATTGCACAATGAAAGTGCTAAATAGTTTACTTGGGTTCTATTAAAATTTATATCAAGTATATATTGCTTCTTAGCCTTTTGACAAATAGAAAATATAGTATTTGGTCTCTCTTTTGTTTGAGAATAGTGATATAGATAATTGCCTTTAATTAGAAAGTGATTAATCCAGATTTCTTAGAGTTTGGAACAGCAAAGCCAGAAAGAACATTAAAAACTTGTTACTGACTAGTTCATTTAACAGATGAATAAGCTGAGTCAGGATAATGAGTTTCTATATGTGTTAACAATGGGATGTAGAAATATGCCTCTGAAATATGCCTCTATTCAGTATTTATACAGATTCTTGAGCAAGGATGGTAGAAGAGTATTATGGTCCAGTTCTGGATTATATGGCCCAGAAAAGAACTACCAGAAAAGACAGTTGGGTGATGAAATCCTGGTGACCCTCTGCATGTCAATCCATGCAGGCTGGGCTTTATTTCTCTCTGGATTTTCAGTGCCAAGCAAAATGTCTGCCATTCAGTTAAAACTCATGGAAAAAATAAACTGCTAAGTACATAGAAAAATGGACCAGGTACCAATCCTCAAACATGCGAAGCCCTGTCATGTGACAGAGGAATAAGAGACTAAGGCTTAATCTGCATGGTTTTAAGTACTGCAATTTATTTGAATGCTTGAACCTCTCTAGAGAAATACCATTTTGGTTCAATATAGAGAAGGTTTTTGTTTTTGTTTTAATAATGAGCTACCCAAAGATCAAATGTGATTCCACAGGAGGAATCCAAGTAAAGTTTGGCAGAGATTTCGTATAATAATTTTAAAAATCAAGTAATTTTTTTGGCATAGATAATATTAAACTCCTTTTAAGACAAAAACTCAATGACTCTATGATAAGTGACTTGTCCAAATATTTGGCTGGTTACTAACAGAGCTGAGGCAAGATCATCTCCTGACTTCCTGTCCAGTGTGATGTTAGAACCACACTATTTGGAGATATTGTCAAATTTGTTAAGAGAGGAAAAGAGATAAGTCAAAAGGCTTATAAAAGTACAAGTGAAGATAATTAATTTAATGATTAAGCTCTTGGGAGAATAAAACTCTAGCTTTTAATAATTACCTACCATTTAAAATTTCAAATTAGTTAATATGTTGTTAATTCAAAAATGTTTTGAATAAAATTAGAATAAAATAAACATGAAAACTTGACAAGTATAATGTCAATGTTTTGCAATGAGGTTTTGCTAAAGGTATATGATGAAGTTAATTGTTGTAGGCAGAATCTTGAGATGACACCCAAGATTTCCAGCCCAATCCCTGGGACTGTGACTATGATAAAACATCACACACCTGAATATGCGAAGTGACCTGGCCAAAGAGGGTTTGGCTGATGCAATTAAGGTTACCAATCAGTCAACTTTTAGTGAATCAAAAGGGAGTTTATCCAGATGAGCCTAATCTAATCACAGTAGCCCTTTAAAAGCGGAGTTTTCTCTGGCTGTGGGCAAAAGTGAAGTGAGAGAGTCAGAGGAACTAAGAAGGTTTCCCAGGAGATAAAAGTGATCCCTGGTGAATGGTCATCAAGAAAACAGGGATCTTAGTCCCAGAACTGAAGGAGCTGGGTTTTCAGCCTCATACACCTTTAGCAGAGAACACCGTTAGCCAGTCCACAAGCACTTTTGACCTTCAGAACTTGCAGATAATAAATGGGTGTTTAAAGCTGCTAAATTTGTGGGACTTGGTTATGGAGCAAGGAGAAAACCAGTGAATAGATGAAGCGCAGAAACTATAATTGATTACAACATGAATTTTAGGATTCTAAAGATCGAGTCTGCCCTCATTATCTCCAAAAATGAGAATAAAATTGGGTAAACAAAAGGAAAATTTTAACTGGCCAGGTAATTACCAATAAAAATGTTATGGTTCCACTTTTGTATTTTTAGTAAAATCTCAGTTTCTCACCAGTCTCCAGATGTGGAAGGGTTACTCAGATGGACTTTAAATACTTTGATACTTTATGTGTAAGAGAAAATCATTTTATATTGTTATTTCAGATTTGTCATAGAGTGTGTGTTTTATAAACATCTCAGGAAAGAATATAATATTCTGGTTTTCTCCTCCAAATAAAGAGGATGCTGCAACCCTCCAAATTCATGGGATAGCCTAGCTAAAATTATAGGGCCTGGCATGTCTGGTCACAAATAAAGCAGCAACCACGGAAGTCCTGGACTACACACATTTTAGAATGTGGCTTTATTTATAAAAGTGTAAAGTAGTATTGAAACCATGGGCAGTTTTTCTCGGGTTGTGGTAGGTGTAATTTTTATTTATCATGGAGAAACCTGTTCTGGCAAGTCCTAAATAATTGCCCCCCAAAATATCTGTTATCTGCGTATCATTGTGACATAAGGGGAGGAACCAGGTTGAATGGTTGGTATTAAATGTTTGTAAATATATTACTTAGCTAGATTTACTTGCTCTAAGTATACAAAAGGGATTCTGCTCTCCATTTTAGTGTGATTTGGAAGACAGATATTACTAGAAATTGCTTATGTATTCTGAAGCTTCCTATGTCCTGCTCAGTAAATCATTGTGTCGGCTCAAACTCTTTGTGATTGATTAGAAAGAAGAATGCATCAAAGTGATTCACTGAGAAGAGATTGCAATCTGACTATTTTACTGGAGTTATATATTATTCTGTTTATCATTTTCCCTTTTCTTCAGCAGAGAAACTAAAGAGTTTTCTGCAGTTTCCTACCTTAAATAAAAACCCTGTCATATGGCACTCTTCCCCTTGGTGATATTATGGCAGAAGCTTTAACTGATGAGACAGTATCATTTACATCATGGTATTGGGAGGGCTTTGCTATGATCATGGATCTATGATGTGTACTAGAGCTGGTGTGGGAGACCACTTTTCTGGCTAATGACGTGTAAGTTTTGCAGTAGCAGCTCTGCACTCAGCAAAGCTAAGACCCACTGGAATATTTTATTTCTTTTCTTGAAGGATTAAAAAAAATGAAGTTAAAAAAATAATTGAATGCTTCAGAAGTGAATATATAAAATCTAGTGACTGTAATTGTTCACTTCCTCTATAAATGGTATTCTTTCTAATAAGAATGGCCTTTAAATACAGGAGGTCCTTAGACTTCGGTCATTGTGCTTCATGGAAGAACGTAAATCCCTCACCTCACATGGAAAATATGGACACTCTCTAGAACTGTCAAATGAAAAAACATGGGCTAAATAAGCAAATGGCCCTTCTAACTATGGCAATATTCCTCTATAAAATAATCCTATTTTTTTACGAAAATTTAAGGCAATCATTTCTTTCAGAGGGACACACATTTTCTATGAATCTCATTTGTATCTTGATAACTCAACATGTTTCCTAGCTGCCTTAGGAAAATGGAAATGGTTTTGCTTGGCTTGCTTATTTATTTTGTTTTAGTTTGTTTTCTTAAGATTTTAACTTTCTTTCTGGACTATGAGTCAGAGAATATTTTTTAACTTTATGTGAGGCTGCATAGCGTGATAATAAGGAGCAACGTGTCAGGCAGATCTGAGTTCAATACCAATCCGTTACTTCACGACCTATGTCACTTTGGGAAAGTTATTTGGTTTTCCCAAACCTCAGTGTTTTCATCTTAAAGTGGTTATTAGAAGTGTCTCTTGTTGAGAGATTTGAGTGAAATAATGCCTTAGCACAAAGACTTACGTTATTGCCAATAGGAACCAAATAACAGATAAGTACTTTCAGTTGTTTGCCACATGCAGCGTAAGAAAGAAACTTGAAATAATTCTTCAGACACATTAGGCCACTGAAACATTTCAACCTGAAAACATGAGGCCTTCAAATATCTTTCTTTCTTGAATTAGTCAAATGATTACTTTAAGGAATTGTTTTTCTTCCTGTGGGCATAGCATTTGGTTTTTATAAGTGTTTGGTCTTGGTTGTAAGAACATCGGAGGGAGGGGTTACTTTACATGACACTCAAAAGGAAGCGTCTCACTTCCCCTAGTCAGCGTTTTCTCCTTTTGGTAACTTTATATATTTACAATTGAAATTGCATATTGTTTTGAGGGCTAATAAAGTAGGTTAGACTTATTGATAGTATTTGAGAGTATACTTCTTTATTTGATATAGAATGTACTTTATTTCATTTTTGTTGCATTTAACAAGTTTATTACCTTATGAGTACATAGGTTTTACACATATTTATATTTTTATAGTGTTTTCAATTTGTTTACTTTTAGTCAGGATGGGGCGATGGGGTGTAGTGAAAAGAGCCTTAAAACAAGACTTAACAGGTTTTAATCCAATTTAAGGCTCCCACATTCCTTGGCTTACTATCCTTAAGCAGGTCATTTGGGCTCCTTTGCTCCAGATTCCTGGTAAAGGTCATCTGAAAGACCCAATCTCTGTTTACAAATCCATGTGAAAACTGGAAAATCAAACTACTTAGTAAAAACATGAAAGATTTAATATTTTCAGATGTGCCTTGTAAAGTGGTTATTTTTGGAATTTTCTGGATACTGTTCAGGAATGTAATATTGCTTGGGAAGGGTAGATCACAGATGGACTATGTGAGTAACATTTGAACGTTTGATAGAATAAATATACAATAATATATAAATTTTAAATATTTTAAATTTTAAAAATTGTATGATATAAAATAAAATATTTTTTCTATGAAAAAATATAGTAAACTAAAGTAATAACTTGGGAATAAATAAAATGCAGGCTTTCCTAGTGTGTTGTTGTATAAGGCTATAGTAATGGCCGTTAATTTAAAGTCAGCATCAAAGTATCTGGAAATTTTAGGACAGCTTCTGTCGACCAAGGAAAATCCACTACAATTTAAACAGTGGATATTTATTTGGGCAATCAGAATTGCAATTTGGGAAACACGGATTCTTGTAGAAACCCAAAATGTGCTCTGAGGAAGACAAAGGAGATGAGCGTTTATAAAGGCAAAAACAGAGAAATCAAGTAGATTGTTCTACAAGATCTGCGATTGGTGCAGGCAACAATTGTTACTTCTCGGCTCTACATGATTGGTCGCTCCGGCCATCTCTAAGAGAAAAGGTTCTTATCTATGGGAGTAAGCATATTTCTTGACAGAAGGTCAAGGTGACAGCAGTGAAGCACAGTTCAAAAGTTACCTTCCCTCTAGGTGGAGACACGCATAAGCCCACTTGCTTACTGGCCTCCCAGCTCCATTTTAGAAGCCTTGACGTATGCTACTCCATTTTGTTATTGCTGTCCACACTTCCATCTGAAATGTTGCAGATTGCCTACAATGAAAACCTTCTCACCCATGAAGCATAATGAAACTCAAGCACTTAATATTGTTTCTCAGTTTTGTCTATTTCCCGACATTTCTCTGTTTTTGTTCTTTCTCAAAGTTAAATGAAGATTTCCTGACTTGGGACTTCACATTTTATTTTCGTTTCCTTGTAAGTCTGCAACATACTGTGTTATGTTTTTATGCCATAGTTCAGATTTATATTATGAATACCCTGTTTTGTGAATTATTGCATATAATTTACCACAATTGACATTTTATTATTTGCTTGAAATACTATTTGTTTGAATTAATTGCTTGTGACTTTTTAATGCACACTGGAACAAAGTCAAATAACATCTGCTGATCGTGAAACAGTATGTCAGAAGCAGTATCATAGTGTGGGAGGATTATGGACTAGAGAGTCAGATGGGCCTCGTTTCTCATTTCCAACTTATACCATCATAGTCTGAATTTCTTCATCTCAATATGACAATAGAAGCATATAGTGTTGTTGGGAGTAATTAAAAATAATCTATAAAGTAAGTTGCACAGTACTTTTTATTCATTAAATGTCAATTTAATGTCATTTATGTGGACTTAGCTAAATGTCTTGACTATGTTATAGTGAGAATGATGATGGATTAGCTTTGTTTTGTTTGTTTTTTTATGTACTCTGCCTCAAAAATGAAGCAGTGTAGTTATTTACTAATTTATTTCCAAAATGTATGGAAATAAATAATTTGTATTAATACAAATAGTATCAAAAGATAGTCTCTGATTTCACATTACATTATTTCACTTAAACAAACTAAGGAAAACTAAGTTATGAGAAGGAATAAGGATCATTTGAGTAAAAGTGCTCCACTATGGGAAATGGTATATTGAAATAAAGAAAGAATAATAACATTTGAAAAAATATTAAGCACAATTTGATTTTAGTCTTACATCTTTACTTCTTACTAACCACAGGGGAAAAATAATAAGACTGATTGCAATCAAGACTGTCTTGTGACAGTGAGAAAGAGAAAGGACATTCTGGTACTTACTGAACTCTTTCATATTTTGATTCTGGGAAATTACAATATCTTTGTTGTTGTTTTGCAGATCTACCTACGATTCTTGGACTATGAGATGCAGAATTCCAATGAATGCAAAAGGAATTTTGTGGCCGTGTATGATGGAAGCAGTTCTGTGGAGGATCTGAAAGCTAAGTTCTGTAGCACGGTGGCTAACGATGTCATGCTCCGCACAGGGCTTGGGGTAATCCGCCTGTGGGCAGATGAGGGCAGTCGAAACAGCCGATTTCAGATGCTCTTCACATCCTTTCAAGAACGTAAGATTCTCTGCATTTGACTATTTGTCCTTCAAATGTGTCATAGGATATAAGTCTTCATAAGCTGTTGCTCCTGGTGTTTTCTTTATGTCGTTTGAGCACAGCAAGGTGTGCCTTAATAAGTGGTTAAAATCACTGAGAGCTTCTGTCCTTCATTCTGATCCATTGACGGGAGGGAGTTCCATGTTACATTTTGATTCCTGATTTCAGCACATGCATCACAGCCTTGCTAAAGACCGATCACATCCTTCAACTGGGACAGGATGACTTCTGTTTGTCTTTGGTTTCACTCTTACAAAGCATATGGAACTGATGCAGCAGCTTGTGATGAAGTTTGAGTTTGAATCTTAAAAACCTGCCTAAAAATATTTGGTGGGTTCTCTTTAGTAGGCTTCTCTTGCAGTCCCATTGATTTGAAGTAGGTCTGTGGCTGCAGAGTTCCAATTAAAGTCGGCAAAGAGAGAGAATTGCTTGGGAAGAGAGTAAATAGAAAAAGCTTCAGAAAATATTTAAAATGGCACAATGGGTTATACTCAGGATTATGTGCAAAGCACAGCACTTTTTCAAAAATTGTGTTCTAACAAATAATGAGTCATGTTAATGGATGTATATTTGGAGTGTTCTTTAGAAACCTTGAATAATTCATGTCTAATAAATTTATACAAATGAAAAATAATCCTGAGAAATGCATCTTTAAGGAATCAGCACCTTGTAATTTGAAACTATACATTTGTTAAATAGAAAAGACAAAATATTTTAGAATTTCAAGGATTTCTCAATGATGGGCATAGTAGCCAATATTTTTTCAATTCATAAATGTTAAATGTATTAGACAATTCTTTTACATATATAGTGAATAGAAAGTTTTGTCTTTAAATTCCTTTCTAATTATGCAGTTGGAGAATTCTAGGGCACAGAAGTACTGAACGTCACTCAGTCTTTCTCAATCTTGATACCATCATAGACTGTGTTAAATATTCTCCCAGCATTATTGCGGATTTAAACAGCATGTTGCTATCTATGTCTCTATTCCAGTAGTTGATCAAAGTGTTAGAGGAAGTGTGTCTTTATTTCAGCAAGGTATTTGTCCCCCAAAATTCTTGTCATTTTCTTGACTAGAATATGAAGAGATTCAGCCTGTAGGATAGCACATTTGGTGTTTTCACTGCTGATTGCTCTACTGTTTCCAACAGATCGTGCCTTTGGTGAGGGGTTGGAGTGTACTTTATTAAATATTCTTATCAGCCTTGGATAATAATATATTGAGAACTTCTATCTAATTTAAATGACACAAAAATGGAAGGGCTAGCTAATATGGGCTAATGTGGGGTCACTAGGAGTCGGAATTAACTTGACAGCACTAACAACAATCTAGTATGTTAGGTGATATAATCACATTTTTAAAAATATCACAAAAATCTGCAATTTTTATCCAAGCTACACCATAAAATATAGTAGGGCTAAATTATAATATATATTCTTATGTTTCAAATATCAAGTAAACAGCAATAGTATAGAGGAACCCTGACTCTTAGGACTTCTTAAACTTTTATTTCATTCAAACTCAATATGAGCCAATACTTTCTGTACAAGTGACGAAAAATTTCTTATGCGATATTAGCTTATATTAAGGAAAGTGCAATAAACAGCTCAAAGAAGGTAATCTCATGGGAAGCTGCACTAGTCAAATGCATATTGCATAGTCTGTTCTTTTCTGGGTATTATTAATGAGGAGGAGAGGAATCAGTTGGAAGAGGCTGACCAGGATGCAGAAGCTTCTAGAATCATGAAAAAAGGGCAATGTTTGTTAAATTAATTGTAGGGATACATTTAAGTGCAATTTAGGAAAAAATGTCTAGCTCATGGGAGCTGTGATATTCCAAAAGTGAATAGATTCCCATCAAGGATATTGACTCTGGATAGAGGGGTGATTCGGTTCAAAAATGGACTATCATCTAGCATGAATGGCATAGGGAAAATGTCTATGTTGGGTAGGGGAAAGGACTGGCTAACCTCTAAGATCCTTTTCAACTCTAAGATTGATTGAGTGCTGTGAGTCTTTAAAATTCTATTTATACAAGAAATGTCGTATAGCGTACTGTGCACATATCATTAGAAATATTTCTATTTGAGCCGAAAGATAAAGTTGCCATGTAACTAATTAATTGATTAAGTCATTCACATGGGTGGACTTGTCAATGACTAATCCAGAAGAAGAAATAGGGCATTCTTCCTCCGTAGGAAGAAAGCACCCTACCCTTTATGCTCCTACACAGTGGATGGATTATCATTCTCATTTGAATGATGAGTATTACAATGGCATTCTCTGTGATTATCTCACAAATTTACAAATTTACATTTATGATTGAAACAGATTTATCCTCTGTGTCACGGTTCCTATGCAGTTTTGTTATGGCTTTTTTCTGCATTGGCTACAACTGTGCAGAATTCTACCATTATATGCCTAAGATCAAAGTCATCCTGTGATGAAGTATGTGGGTGTAGACCAATTTCTTTTGCATTGAAATCAAGATATTCAGATATGAGATGAAAATTTCAAAACAAGAAATAGACTTCAATCAATGCTACTACTCAGAAATGGGTGGTTCTAATCTTTACTGCATACACACCCACACACATATAGAGTAAAGATTACAGATGTGAAAGCAATGACCAGCTTTGTCTTACTCAAGTAATAAGAAACCACCTTGATATTTTTCTTGGTTCCTACATTTATAAGATAGTATCTCCACTGCATTGTTGAGAAATGCTTAGAGCATATTCGACAATATTCTAATATGAGTAAAAATCTAAGGTTGGGACCATCAGATATTTTTAGGGGTTAGAGGAGAGCTTAGAGGCCATCTATTTCAATCCCAAACATTTTGGGCTTCAAACAGAATTCAAACAGAAAAGCAAAAGATCCAGGGAAGTTAACTGGCTTTTCCTGCACACCCTCAACCCTGTGCTTAATGATTTGTTGACAGCACTGAGGCAAGAATGTAAGGCCTGACTTCCAGCCTCATAAAGTCTCTTGTGGATAACTTTGCCACTTTTGAGTTAGGGACAGAGCTCGCATTTTCTAAAGGTGATGATGATGATGATGATGATGATAACAATAGGTAGACCTTATGCATCACTCATATAGCTCATATATGTCAGCATTGTTTTACATACTTTACAAAATATTTGTTGATAATAAGACTAACCAGAATAATTTCCCTTTGGTTAATTGATTAAAGACCTTAACTGCTTATGCAAAATCCCTTTTGTCATATAATGTAACATGATCATGGAGTGATATTCTGTGATATTCACAGATTCTTCCTGCACTCAAGGGGAAAAATATATACAAGGCTTGTATACCAGGGGGTGAAAATATTGGGGTCATCACAAAATTCTGCCTATCATAGTCCACTTGGTGACCCCCAATGCTTCACTTCCCCTGCAGATGCAAAACACTTTCATCATTTCCCAAAGCTCCCAAGAGCATCCCATTACAGCATTGACTCAAAGTCCAAATTCTAACCTTCTGAATGTGGTGCAGATGAAGCTCCTAGGTGAGTCCTTGAAAGACTCTGAACTTTGGCCCCTTGGGTACAATTCCTTTCTGTGTGTGGATCCATCAAATCAAAGAGACAAGTTGCCTGCCCCAACACTCTCAACACACAATGGTGGGACAGGCATAGGATAACAGTTACAGAGATTCTGGTTCAAAAACGGGAGAATGGGGAGCTGGCCCTATGGCTGAGTGGTTAAGTTCACATGCTCTGCTTTCACAGCCCAGGGTTTGTCAGTTTGGATCTTGGGTGCAGACCTACACACCGTTAATCAAGCCATGCTGTAGCAGCATCCCACATAGAAGAACCAGAATTACTTACAACTAGGATACACAACTATAGACTGGGGCTTTGGGGAGAAAAAAAAAAGAGGAAGATTGGCAACAGATGTTAGCTCAAGGCCAATCTTCCTCATCAAAAAAAGCAAAAACAAAAACAAAAACAGGACAATGGAGAGTAAACAGGAGTCCTGGTCCATAACAGTTTTGAAATCCAGCAGGGCAAATGTTGGATTTTTCTTGATTATATTTCCAGTTCTAGGAATAATCCTCTGTAGCTACAGACTTCGCCCTCTAGGCTCTTGGTTCTGCTCTCTGAGTCATCTTTCCTTTCTCATGGAAGACAGCATATGCTTGCAGCTGAGTAGTTTTATCAGTTTGCTTCATGCCATTAGAGTTTTGGGGTTCCAACAACTTCTCTTCATTCGGTACTCTCTGTTCCTTTCAGTCCAAGCTGACCATTTTTCTGCTGAAACGATTTTCTCAAGAACCTTGTGGCCCTGGTTTGAAATTCACTGGTTTTTGCTCCCTTAGACAAATGCCACAACCATAAATCTCTTTAGGATAATCCTTTCTTTCTTTTTGGCTCCTCCTGAGATGGCTGAACATCATTGCCCTTAACCTTCCTAAAGGACCTCTCGTTTGACTCAGAGGGTCTGTAAGTCACAACTTTCTTTAACCTCTTGAAAGGGCCTTCTAGTTACCGACATTATGATCCTTTGATGCTCTGATGGTTTACCAAAGGTTGTACAGTCACACATTCAGCCTTTCCTCTCTGCCACCCTTTCAGCACTCATTTCTGATTTTTAACATCTTTGCCACCCGGAGAGGCTGAGAACTTTCAAAATCATCTGGTTCTAATTCCTTTTTGTTAAATAGTTCTTCCTTTAACTATTTCTTCCCTCCCACATGTTACTTTAAGCAGCCAGAGAAACCAGGCTACACCTTCAACGCTTTCTCAGTAATTTAGTTAGCTATAAAGCCAATGCTTGTCCCTTACAAGTCAGCTTGCCATATCTTGGCAGGACACAATTTTGGTAAGCTTTCTGCCACTGTAAAACAAAGATCTCCCTTCCTCCAGTTTCTCATAACATGTTCCTCACTTCTAGCTGAGCCCTCACCAGCAGCCCTCCAAGTCCAGATTTCTACTAACCATCTGTTCGAAGAAATTTAGGCTTTTCCTACCATGCTTCTCAAAATTCAACAAACCTGTGCCACTGCCTGATGCCAAAGGTCCTTCCACATTTTGGGTGTTACAGCAGCACCTCACTTTCAGTACCAAAATCTGTGGTCGTTTTCTATTGCTGTGTAACAAATCACCACAAATTTAGTATCCTAAAACAACACGCATTTATTATCACACAATTTCAGAAGCCCAAGCAGTGAATCCTCTGCTAGGATCTAACCAGGTGCAATCAAGGTGTTAATTGGGCCTCTGGTTTCCATCTGGTACTCAGGGTTCTCTTCCTAGCTTATTCAGGCTGTTGGTGGAATTCCGTTCCTTTCAGTTGGAGGACTGAGGTCCCACTTTCTAGTTAGCTGTCGGCCAGGGATGCTCTCAGCTCAAGGAGTCCACCTTTCTAACAGGCAGGCAGTTCACAACCTACCTGTTTGCTTTCTTCCTCCCGGCCTGCAGTCTCTCTGACTCATGCTTCACTTTATTTTAGAGAGCTCATCTGATTAGGTCAAGTCCACCCAAGATAATCTCTCTTATAGTTAACTCAAAGTCAATTGATTAAAGGCCTTATTTACATCTGCAAAATAACTTGTGCCATATAACGTAATTTAATCACTGAATGATATCCCAAGCTAGTCACAGGTTCTGCTTATCTCCAGGGGAGAGGGTTTTAAGAGACTTCCACACCAAGAGGCAGGAATCTTGATTCATCTCAGAATTCTCCCTTCCTCAGAATCCTCCAACTCAATTCCTCTTTGAACTTAAATGTTACTGTGTGTGTATTTCTATATTATAAATAGGCTTTGGTTACAAATTAATATGAAACTAAATAAATTATCTCATTTTAGCAAATTATTGTAGACAATTTCCCCACAACCTTAAAGTGGACAATTTACTTTTCGTCTCCGTTTATTTGCATGTCTGCTGCTCATTAATCAGATATTAAGTGATCAAGACTTTATTGTGCAAAAGCTCTAAATGAGAGCAGAAGAGCAGCTGAAGGTATGACTTCAGAAGTCAAAACTAGATATTACTCACGTTATTCATCCATCTAGGTACTGCAAATTCCTGTAACCCAAAAAAAGATTTGGCAGGAATTTGGCAGAAGACTCAATGTGAACAGCACGTTTCACTAATGTCTTCATTCTGTATATTCAATACTTCCATGTTCAGTTCTATCATAATTGATTGTGGATTTTCATATATAATAAGTATACTCAAAATTGAAATTATACTAAATATAGTCAAATTTAAACTAAATATAATCAATTTAAAAATAATCAAAATTTTTTAAAATTTGGGTAATTCTTTAGAGCAAGATCAACGACTTTATAAAAAGTGATGCAAATAAGTAAAACTATATTATAGTCACTCAGATTGAGTAACTAAGATAAAATACAGCACACTTCCTATAATCAGTGTAGGAATTATTCAATGTATCACTTATCTTTCTCAAGTTGGATTTATTCTTCTTTATCTGCAAGTATGTTTTTAACCTGATTTTCCCTAATATTTGTTGATTTTTGCTCCAAGAAAGCAAATTAGTTACAGTGGTTAATAAATTTTGCCATTAGTCTAAAAATATATTTGGATGTTAAATGTCATCTTTCTTAGAGTATATAAGCCAAAATTAATACTTAATTTGTGAAGTCTTTCTTGGGGTACCCATATATGTGAGTTCATCTCCATTGGATAAATTGTTTAAGAGTGAACTGAGCATTTTGAATAATCCAAATGCACAGTGCCATTTAGGAAATTAAAAAGACTATAACCTAATTAAATAAGACAGTGCCCCTTTGGTGGTAATAGTGATTTTTCTCCCTTGTCCCTAGGTTTCAAAATTTCTCTATAAGATGCAGTCTGGATATTATTCGCCTGAAGCAAACATTTTTTAGCAGCAGCCAACGACAGACAGTATGATATCATTAATCAGGGCAGCGATCTCTGGCAGAGCTCAGACAAAGCTGAGGGGAAGAGTTAGCAAGGGTAGGAGGCAGAAGTATGATATTTATGGGAGCAATAGTGGGAGGACGCCTTCCTCAAGTCTCAGTTGAAGGGAAATACTTCTATTCAGTGATCTTATATTCTTCCTATTATCAGTATTATAGAATATATTTTGTTGTTGCAAATGTTGGCATTTTTTTTTTTAAAGATTGGTACCTGAGCCAACAACTGTTGCCAATCTTTTTTTTTTTTTTCTGCTTTATCTCCCCAAATGCCCCCTGTACACAGCTGTATGTCTTAGTTGCATGTCCTTCTAGTTGTGGGATGTGGGGCGCTGCCTCAACGTGGCCTGACGAGCGGTGCCATGTCTGCGCCCAGGATCCGAACCCTGGGCTGCCACAGCGGAGCGCAAGAGCTTAACCACTGGGCCACGGAGCCGGCCCCGCAAATGTTGGCATTTAATTCAGACTTTACAAAATGCTTCTAACATACATATGAAACCTAAAAGTCCGGTGACATTTGTAATAAGAATTTCTGTGCCTCTCATGTATATTCATTCTTTCCCTTTTCTGTAACTTATTCAGATACAAATGTAAAAATATGATGATTTGAAAATATATTCCTATTTGTATCATTAGTCCCCAGATTAGTATGTTCCAGAACAGAAGAACCTCATTATAATTTTACTTTATTCTAATACTTGTAGTCATGTGAAAGTGGTATACTGTATGATTATAGCATGTAAGCATAATATGCAGACATAAGATGCAGTAGATAGAATTGTAGTTATTATCAACAAATATTGATAATAATCTTTATGCCCTTTCAAAGAAGGTCTAAAGGTCAGGGGTGGAAGAAGTCAGATATTCTAAGCTGTGGCAGATACTCCTGCTGGCCTTAAAGGAACACACTGCCATGCTATCAGGAGGGCCATGTGGCAGAGAATGGTGGGTGACCTTTAGGAGCTGAGAATGTTCCCCAGCTGACAGCCAGCAAGAAAGCAGGAACTTCAGTCCTGCAACCTCAAGGTTCTGAATTCTTCTAACAACCTGAATGAGCTCAGAAAAGGCCTCCATTCTCTAAATGAGAACTCAATCCAGCTGCCTCCTTGATTTTAGCCTTGTGAGACCCTAAGGAGAGAACCCACTTGACCCAGACTTCCGATCTACATAACTGTGAAATGATAAATGGGTGTTGTCCTAAGCCAGTCGGTTTGTAGTCATTTGTTATTCAGCGATAGAAAGCTAAAACATATTTCTGTGGTGATGATTTGTGATTTTTAGTGCAATGGATTACTTAAGATATCACTAAAATATATTAATTAATACAGTATTATTTATTAATATTTTAATTACTATTCCTAAATTTGGTAGTTTAGGAGATGTGGCAAGAAATAATTGTAGGCAACATAGGAAAAACCTCCAAACCTCAGCTTGACCCTAAACGTTGAGTATCTACTAATGTTTTATTAACCTAGTCATCAATAAGTTTTCATTTTGAGACTTATTTGTAGTCCTCCGTTCATGCTTCTGGTCCTTCAGTAAACATGTAAGCAGCCAGGCTCTAACAGCACAAGGATGAGTAAGATGGCTGCTCCTCGTAAGGTGCTACTACACTCATTCAAATTAAATTCAAGTGTGTTTCTCACTTCAGAAGATGTTCATTTCTATCTGGCACTGTGTCCCACACTGCCATCACAAACTTTCTCATTTGCATTAGTAAATTATCCACTGAAATGCTGTATTTTAAGGAGCCCAATTCTCTTGTAGAGTTTTTTTTTCCTCTATCATTTGTTTATATTAATAGGATCTTTGCTCTTCCGCAAGAAGAGCACAGTGATTGTTATTTCACTCTTAAGTTTTGTAATCTGGTCTTGTCTGGAACATGCTTTGGCCTGCCATCTGCCTCTTGTGTATACAGTATGCCTTCTGTCCTGGAGAGTGCAAATTCCTTATTTTGTAATACACAAGTAAAATTGTCATATCTGTCACCTTAATAAAGTAAACTTGATGGATCCTAAGGGGAAAAAATAGATTGTAATTTGATGATTAATATAAAAGTGCTCAGAGTTCACTAATGCTGAGAATATACACTAAAAAATATTGATAATAATAAACTCGCAATAAATTTAGTTTTCCCTCTGGAAAAAGCAAGGCCAAACACATTTACAATTTTGGGGTAAATGCTAAGATCAAAAGACATTGTATTCACTGTGAATTTTGCCAAGAAAAGAAAATTGTATGTGCTAGAGGGAGAAATGTTACCAATTATAACATAGACCTTGCTATTGAATAAATAGCTTCTATATAAAGAAATTACTTAAAAATAAAATATTTTTATTACGATAGAAAAAACACAGAAAGGGAATGTAACAAAGAAACATAAATATATAATTTTTGGCAAGTATATCTGTGTTTAGAATTTTAAAATTCGTGTTAAACATTTTCAGAAATGAAACCACAAATAAGTCACTTGAAAAAATTGTTTTGTTGTTAAAAAAAATTGAAATAGAGTGAGAAAATATGTAAGAGTACCCATTTGGTGCTGGTCAATTAATTCTGCCACTTTCTTACCTGTAACACCTTGACGTTAAGCCTCAATTCCTTTCCCAGAAAATGGAGGAGACACTACATGGCAGCTGTAAGTTTTAAATGCATGTGTCTGGAACAGAGCAAGTGATGGCTACTGTTGTGTCTATTAATGGGAAAGCAACATACAGAAACTTTTTAGTCAGTTGTTTCTCACTTTCAAATATAATGACAGTTTTTGAGCAAAGGACAGTGATACAAAATTGTATAATCTGCCAGGGACTCACTCCTCCTTCTTTCTTTTTAAGCATTTGATTGAGTCCAATTGCACCATAAAGAAAACAACAGTCAGAAATATCTTAATATTGAAGGTGATGGACATTGATTACTGACTTGGTCGTTTAACTCAAAACATTGAAAAAATTTATGCATATAGACATATAGTTTAGTGGAATAATTAAGATATAAAATTAGTTTCCTCAGGTAAATTTTTAGACTAAAACAATTGTCTTAAATAATTTTGACTTTTATGTGTGTTTGTTGAATTACTTAGAAAATTTTGCGGGATTTTCATTGAACTTTTTAGATCAACAGTGTCTTTAGTTAAAGTGTGGGTCTTCCAGGGATCCTGTGGACAAGAAGAAAGGCAGCAAAGTCCTTGTAATTTTTGGTAGGATCCTTGGGGATAATGTATATTAATCTCTTTGATTTTGACTTTATAGCTCCTGTAGTTAATGTCTGTCACTGAAAGTAGGCAGTATATGTTTGTTGCATGGAGACAGAAAATTATTATTCTGAATAGTTAGCATTTGAACTAGCTGAATCACAAGCTTGAGGTTACGGTGTTCAATTTATTCTCAACTCTAATCTTTATTTACTGCAATTCTCCCTTTTGGGACTTGGCATGTTCAACAATGAAACCAAATATAGTAACTTTAATAGAACAGAGTGTCTAAACTAACCAACTCTTGCAGATATGTGTACATCAGTCATGAAAGCAAACCCCGGGCCACACGTCCAAGTCCTATTAATGATCAGAGTGCAGACCCCAAAGAAGCGTCATCTCCACCTTATTGTAATTGGCGTCCTGTCTAATTGCATACAATGAATAAATCATTGTGTAGCTGACCCAAGGCAGACATAATCATAGTATAAAAATGTGTGATAGTTTCTTAGAATCAAATCGAATGCATAAATCATGATGTGGTTCATACTCTTTGTGCAGAAAGAAATGGTCTATCTATGGAATATAATTTTCTCATGAAGATGTGTCTCTTTGCTTAATATGATGTCTTTTGGAATAGTAGAATGTGCAATTTTAGCAGAAAGAGGAGAATCCAATAAATGTGAATGGGATTAAATAGAAATTTGTGAACAAGAATTTCTTGTATTAAAAAAGGTTAAAATATGTCTTACTCAATAATACTGGATATTTTGACTGATAACTAAGTAACATTGGAACATAGAGTTTTTGAAGCAGATATTGATCTTTGCAAACATATATGAAGATGATAAAGGCGATGAAGAGAAGAGACACAAATCTATTTCTGGCCTCAAATCTGGTCAGCACTTTTCAAATAAAATGACATTTTCTCTAATTGCATAGCCCAAGGGCCATTTTAAGTTTAAAGTTTGGTGGTAGGGGAACATTTTCCATTTATTTTGGGAAAAACAAAACAAAACATTTGTTTTGGGGGCAATTCTGATGGCCAAATATATTTAATTTTTTTTACATTTTCTTTTTCTGTAGTTAGAATACTATGATTAAAAATGATACTTAGCAGCAAAAGCTATCCATTTTTGAATCTAGTTTTTAAAGTCTTTGAAACCTTACTGAGATGCTTACTCATAACCAAGATCTCTGATGTTTTGCATATTTTCTTCCATCAAATTCATTGAGAAAAGTTTATCTATTCCTTAGAAATTAAAATCGTTGTCAGAATTTAATGAGAAGATGGCGTGTCATATTCCTTTTACTGCTTAAAGTATTTTTGTTCTGATGTCTAGTCAGTGGACACTTATTAAGCACCTACAAAATGGCATGTGTTATTCTAAGCCCTAGTGATAAAGTCGGGGATAGAACAACTCCCTTGCCTCACATTCTTATAAGAGGAGGCAAACGATTTACAGGTTAGTTAATTAAAGAGGACGCACTCAAGTCTTAATAAGTGTATTGGGAAAAAAACCCAACATGGGCTAGTGTGGCGGAAAAGGATGCAGATATGAGTGCCCTGGGGTTGTGGTGGGTGATACTGGAGTTCAGGAGGAAGCTGGGTAAAGATTTTGGGCAAGCAGAAAGGATACTAAAAAGCTGGGGATTTAGTCTAACTTTACCCAGGAAGGTTTTGGAGTATTTTAAACAGGAGTGAAACAAAGTCTGATTCACACTTAAAAATGAGCGCGGTTCCTCTGGCCGCCGTGTCCTTGGATCCATGTAGGAGACCAGTAGGTGAAAGGTAGTTTTGGCTCATTCATACCAATGGAGACGTTCCCAAGAGCTCAGAGTTGAGATAGAGCTGACAAAACTGAAGGCCAGTTTGATATGGGTGTCGAGGAGAAAGGACTCAAGGATGATCCTGAGCCTTTAGCCTGAACAGCTGAAAGGATGGGGATAGTCGTGCCTCATATTAACATCAGGAAGGTGTGTCGGGGGAGCGTTGAGGTGGGGTGAAGGAGTGATTAAGATGAGTAGGGTGATTTTCTGTGAGCCCATCAAGCATATTCTATTTGGGATGGTAATTAGAAGTCCACGTGGAGATGTTATAGAGGAATTTGAAAGTGCGGGATAGATCCGGATGTCAGACAGGAGTCAGAGAGGGAAGTGTGAGCCCACAAGGAAACAATGTCAGAGGCTCTAAGTCTGATCGAGATCCCCCAGGAAAAGGTTGTGGATAGAGAAGAGAAGGACCTCCCACGGCCCCAGGAACCGGACCCGGGGGCGGGGGGGGGGGGGGGGGGGCGGTGTCTGAGAAGTCAGGGGAAAATTATTGGCTTTGTCACCTGAATTGATTAAAAGTATTATTGAAAAAAAGCATC
The DNA here is from genome assembly GCF_021613505.1 of Equus quagga. Taxonomy (NCBI): domain Eukaryota; kingdom Metazoa; phylum Chordata; class Mammalia; order Perissodactyla; family Equidae; genus Equus; species Equus quagga. Next base: position 6,438,210 of record NC_060275.1, read on the forward strand.
TGAGTTTTTAAGTATGCTGGATTTTGCTATTTAGTATGAATTCTTTACCTAAATATATAATGTAAATATCTATCATATTTACGTATTTACAATAAATTTAAGCTTTATTTCCATCTCTCAGGCAAGGAAGTGATAGACTCTAGAGCATCTTGAGTGTCAGAAAGGTTTAATAAATCAGTGTCTTCAAGGCTGATGAAAGTTGAATTCAGAAAATGAAGCAAGGACATGTAAATGTGCTCCAAGCGATTTCCTCCTCCTGCTGCTTCTCCACACATTTCTGTGACCATTCCAATTTAAGATGGGAGGAAAAATGGAGAATAAAAAAGAGCTGGAGAAGAACCAAAGATGTGAGTGAAAGAGTGTGTGTGTGTGTGTGCGTGTGTGTGAGGCTGTGCCCACACAGGCCAGCACAGAGCCGGGGAGCTTTTGATAAACATCAAATTAAAGTTAAAAGGAAAGAATTTGAGGGCAGCAAGGAGAATGTGTGAGAAAGAACAAGATTTGGGCTGGAGGCTGAGAGACTTGAAGGGAAGCATCTGATCTTAAGCCCCAAGCTGTTATTTAGATAATATAAGGATTTTTAAAGGAAAATAAGATCAAACATCACTTCTATTTCCAAATTTTCTTGATAAAGCACGAATGTTCTTTGACTTTGAACTAATCTACCCATGTTAGTTTTACTAACCACAAAGCTCAAGTATTTGAAATATCAGTGTTTCAGAGAGGTGCCAGTTTTAGTTCCATTTTGTTTTAATATTTCCTGAGAGGTATTTAGAAGATTTCTGGATTTAAAAAGAAAGGGGGCAGGGCACGGGGGACGAGGGGTGGGTTGGGGGGGGTGATAATAACCCTAATAGAATGAGCTAGTGACTAGCATTAAAAAGCAATTATAAATTAAAAACCTTTTAATTACAGAATTGCAGCAATATTTATAAACGTAACACAGTACTGAAAAATGATGATATATCTATGATTAAACTTTTAAGATTATAACATATGTTTTATGATTCTTTATTAAAATTTTAAATAAAACTTCCTTTATGTTGTGGCTGCTGTTCTTTCTCTTGTCCTCCCTTATCTAATTCAGCTATGCTCAAAATTGTTATGCTTATCTTCTGCTGATGTGATTTCTTAAGAATCAGCAATATAGGTGTAAAGGTTTGTTTGTCTCAGATGCATTCATCGTGATGGATTGAAACACTGTTTCACAGGAGTATGGTGCATGCTTGCCACCTAGTGGTAAGAATGGGAATATATGAGGATTTAAAAATGGAACTCCAAAGAAGGCAATGAACTCAGTGACATACTAAGTTCGTTAATTATTTTTAAATAAAATACAAATGCTATGTAAAAGCTATTCTTTTACTGGTTAAAATATGAAAGAGAAAATAAACTCTTTTTAGATTAATATTTGGTTTTCTTCATGAAAAGTTATATTTTCCCCAATTATAAACAGCAACTGTGTGTGTATGCGTATATATATAGACACATATGTCTATAGCCATACTTTTACGTGTATGTGTATACATGGAAAATTTCTCAATAAAATTTAAATATAACTTTTAAATATCCTAGAAATAGCCGTCACTAACATGCTGGCTTAGTATTTCTGGTAAAATTTTCCATGTGTGTCTTTGTGTGTGAGATTTTATAATGTAAAATAATTTGTACCCTAATTTTTCACCCAACTTTATAATTTCCCACAGTATTGTATGATACCTTAAGAATTAGCAATTCTTCCCCTATAATGATTTTTGAACACTGGGGCAATACTTCCCAAGCTTTTGTTTTTGTTTTGTCTAAGTGGTAAACAAATAAAATTGGAGATGTTTGGATTAAGCAAAGTTAAACAGGCTTCTTTGGCATGCAACTTCTCTGGACAACACCCTGAAAATTACCAGAATGGTGACATGTAGGAGCACACGGGATTTCTCAGTCTCGCTAGTACACAGTACACTTCTTCCTTGCTAGAACAAAATGTTATATTAAATTTGTGTTTCAAAAAAATTTATTATAAAATACTTGGATAAGTATTCACTTAAGGCATTAAATTGGAATTTTAAAATTGAGCTTAAAGTACCGGTAGATAATCTCAAAATCTGCATCTGTGTATTGTGTTTCTCTGTTCTGAAAATTTTGTTACTACAGTTGTAGGACAATGCTGTCACTTTCGGCCAAATCTCAATTTTATAGGATCACTAAAACCTTCAGAAAAGCTTTCGTGGACTTTATATTGTAGCCAAAAGGTTAAGATCTGTTCTCTTGTACACACTGTTTGTTTTGACTTTCCAGGATGGAAACTGAATATCTCTTTTTACAACTTGTTGTTAGAAAATGCATGTTACCTTGATGGTCTTGTTATCCTGTGAATAAAGGAATATCACAACTATCATATACATCTAAGCTGTGCTTCTATAAACTAGTATAAGCACTTTAAAATCTGCATTTGCCATTGTATTTAACGTTAATAAATTCTGTTTTCTGTTTCTTTTTTAGAATTGATTTTTAATGATACTGTACACTGAGCATGGCTGTAGCAAAGGAATATACTCCCCAAGATATTAAAATAACTTAGTCAGGACATCTTAGTTTCAGGAAAGTTCTGGACATTTCTTAGAAAGGTGTGTTTATTGTGTACTTGGCTATAAAAAATGGAGACTGGTTATTGACTTGGTTTTTTCCTTCTACATGTAAATAATACAGCAAAACAGAAGCAAAGAGCTTGGAGCTGCAGCTCTCCGGTTTTCACATTAAATACATTACACATTAAATATATTTTGTTTTTTCACATTAAATATATTACAAATTCATATAATTACTTTCAGAAGAGAGAAGGGGTAAAAACTTCAATTTCTGCAAGTTGTAAGGTTAACTATTTGTATTGCCTTTCATTGTGTTACTTCACGTAATATCAGAATTAATTTAAAACCATTTTCAAATCAGAGAAGGGATTTATCAGCTTAGCACTTCGGATTGAAGCTCTGTGAAATGAATGCCTGGTGTTCTAGCATAAGGGCTTGGAGAAATACATCCTAGGGAAATTTAAAGTAAATATTCCTCCAGACATTTTTGAGAAAAAAGATGTGTCATTACAGATTCCTTTATTTTCCAATTTCTTCCAAGTGGCTGTAACGTGGGACGTTCTAGAGCTGGTGCATTCAGGTGTGGTGCAATATGCTGGATGGCATGTTGGCTAGCGTCTATCTGTTCTGATTGCTGGGTTTTGGTGAAGTGCTGATCGTTAAATATTTTAAATATTACCGCTAGACATAATAGTTAATAGATCTATGTATTGAAACCCATTTAATTATATTTTTATTACAATATTGTGCTAGCTAGAGAACAGCTATGCTTTTTTGTTACATGAGAGAGTAAACGCTTCTATGTATAACTCATCTTTTTAGACAGCATTTATTGCACACTACTATGTATGAAGTGTCTACTCTGTTCTTTCAAATTTGCGTTCTCATTTAGTTTTCGCAAGAGCTCTGTGAATGACAATCCTTACTTTATAAATTAGGAAATTTAATAGTAAGTCACTTAAGTTTTATATCTCATATCTCTCAAACATTGTAAGATTTTTTGTAACTGTAGTAGTTCAAAACCAGTTTATGTGTATTTATCATAAACCATATGACAATATCTGTTACGGTTTTTTAAAGTTTATCACATTTAATTCTCATGACAACTCTATGTAGTAGTTAAGATTATCCCCAATATCTAGAGGCAAGCGGAAACTGGAAAAATTTAAGTAAAACTTGCTCAAGGTCACGCAATTTAGAAGTGGCGGACAAAGGTTTCAATCTCAGACATTTTGACTCCGAAACCCCTGTGCAATACTCTCCTTCTAGAACAGTTTACAATTACAGCTGCATGGTACGGCTGGCACTATCCTACAGTCTTTGCATAATTAAATCATTTAGGTAAGTATTACTTTTATCCCTATTTTACACATGTTGTAACTGAGTATGTGTTCATGGAAGTCGAGATCTGTCCTTGAGGATTATCCCTCTTACCGGCCTAGATGCAGCTCCGCCCTCCATAGAGTTGTCAGGACTCTACCATCCTGGGACAAAGGGTCTGCAGAAGCCCTCTCTAAGCTTCATTTTCACGTCCAGTCTCTTACACAGCCAGAAAAGAATGCTTTGGCCAAAAGCGTTTGTATTGGTGACGAGGGAGGAAGGGACAGTCAGGCAAGACTCACTTTGCTGTTATCATTTCCATCTCGTATATTCCCTGAAAGATTTAAATCCAGAGCAAGGCTGTGCTTGCACATATGACATTCTTTTGGCTGACTAGAATATTTCACTACCTTCAATTTTCATTTTTTTTCTTAAAAAGAAACACTTGGCATTAGATATGGATAATAAAATAGTGATGTTTGATAAACCTCCAATGAAGAGAAGTTGCAATAGCTGTGGTCATCATGTCTAAATATGCTTTAAAATTGTTCGGAGACGAAAAGCAGTGACAAATATGTAGTTTCTTCTGTGTGCTTAATTTTTTAACATCAATGTGAAGCTATATTTGCTATTCTGAAAGCAACAGAAGACCTAGTTTCAGAAATAAGTAGATTCTTCTGATCATGGAAACTGCCCGTGTGAGGTACTCTGAATTTTGAGTATTGCTTCATTAGCTGCAACCTTATTATAAGTAAACCTCAACTTTGGGCTGCTTCTAGATAACCTTAGTAAATAAGGCAGCTGCTTTTTAAGAGGCAATGGCTTTTGACAATGCATACGAACTTCTGAGCAGAGTAAGTCCTCTATAAATTGGTGGAATATGTGCTTTCTCAGCAAAAGTAAGAGAGCCAAAAAAAATGCTGCTGAGCTTTCTTTTCTGGGAGTATCACAATATGTACTGTGTTTGAAGACTCTGGCATTGCAGGTGCATTCTCCATCAATAAACACACCTGTCGAGTCTTCCGTTCTCCGGGGTACTCAGGTATGCAGCCTGGCCAGAGTTAAACTTTTGCTCAGTAATACTAATCAATTAAAAATACCTGTTGAATATTTACTACAAGCCTAGAAATGCTAACAGGTTAAAGACGTACCATACCAAGAAAATTCAGAATACAATAGATTTCATTTTTAGCATCTATGCAACAAAATGTGTTCTTGTTCAAAGAATGTAAGTCGTTATACATTTGTTTCTTAGCCATTGCAAGATTTGCTTGTTTATTTAGTTGTTGTTGACGTTTGCCTAGCAAGTCTATAAATATTAAGGAAAGTAAGGGAGAAGAGATGCAGAATAGTACCAGGAATAATTTTTTTAAAAAGCAAGAATCATTTCAGTTAACTGGCACATTTGCATGATTATTTAGTGTCACGAGGTTTCAGGAATGTGATTTATTGACAGTCCTGGATTATTGGGTACATTCCTACCCAGACCACCAATATTTAATGATAACTGATTCTGGCACATTGGCTGATAGTTTATAAGACGTTTTCATGACTACTAAGCAGCAGAATAAGAAACAAAATCACATTTGGAGAACTTGGAATTCAAATCTCAGTGCTTTTAGCAACATATTATTGTACTTCACTCAACTGCAGAGTGCAATTTTATTTTTACTTACATATTGATTTATTTATTTTTTGCTGAGGAAGATTTGCCCTGAGCTAACATCCACTGCCAGTCCTCCTCTTTTTTTTGTATGTGAGACACCTCCACAGCATGGCTGGTGAGTGGAGTAGATCTATACCTGGGATCTGGACCCACAAAGCTGGGCTGCTGAAGCGGAGCGTGCAAAACTTTAACCACCTTAATTTTTTTTAACTAACCCATCCTATTGAATAGTAATTATAATAACTTTTCCAATTCATTCTGGAAAGTCAATATTGCTCTTTTAAATATGCTCTTTTAAACATATTCTGTACTTGATGGTTAACTGTAACTTCAAAGCCACCACAATTTATTAGGTATTAAATGTTTTTTGAATTTTTTACTAAAGCATGTTGCAGTCATTCTAATCTATTTGCAGAAAACACGTTTTTGTTCTGTGTACACATTTTGACAACAGTTTTTATCTGTTTAACAGACCATATCAATTCCGCAAAAGCCATTATGGTGGGCTACAGAAATTTGAATTTACTTCCTTACTAAAAAGCAGATTTTCTCAATAATTTATCAAATAATTAAATTTTACGTTATGGAAGTTTTGTACAATGCTTAACAAATCACTAGCCCAATAAAATGCTAAGCATTATCCATTTCAAAATGACTACTGTATATTTTCTACTCTATTTTTTGTAGGAAGATTAGCCCTGAGCTAACTGCTGCCAACCTTCCTCTTTTTGCTGAGGAAGACTGGCCCTGAGCTAACATCCATGCCCATCTTCCTCTACTTTATACGTGGGACGCCTACCACAGCATGGCTTTTGCCAAGCGGTGCCATGTCTGCACCTGGGATCTGAATCGGCAAGCCCTGGGCTGCGGAGAAGCGGAGTGAGGGAACTTAACCGCTGCGCCACCGGGCCGGCCCCCTTTTCTACTCTTCAATGCATTTTTTTTTTTTCCCAAAATGACTGTTAGAACTTTTTCACTCTTTAACCAGGGACCTAAAGTCAAACCAAGTGAAGGGAAGAAGAAATTCTGTTCTTTCGGGAAGGTGGGCGGAGGAGACGGGTGTAGAGAGCCGGCAAGACTCACTTTGCTTGAGTTAGCTACATCTTTACCGTACCTTGATTTTCAAAACTTGAGTGTTTGGGGGTTTTTGTTGGGGATTCCTGTAGGTGTGTTAAAATAAACTAAGTTGCCTTATGCAAAGCATTTTCCTGACAATCTTGGTTAATATCGCATATACATTTAAAGAAGGGAGCTTTCTAAAATGTCTACCATATATGGTTTTGAAAGTGAAAAATCCTTTATACTGTGACTGCTGTATTTAGATAATATTGATCATTAATAAACCTTTACTGATTGATTAACCACTGTAAATTTTGTTTTGTGTCTAACATGTTTTTCTAGAATGCCTATCCTTAAAAGGCTCACAGAACTATTATTGAAAAAAATAAACACTAAAATTACATTTTATGAGATATGTGGGGTGATTACAAAGGTAAAAACAAAGCTTAGCTTTAAAGCACTGTCAGAAACTCTAATCCTAATGCAGTATTGCTCTAAGACTGATTATTCTAAGTATCCTCTTACTCTGATAAGGAAAGAAATCTTTTTCCTAATATTGAAGTCATATCTAACATCGTACTTTGCTATCTTGAACTCTTCACTATTTCTCATATTCGTGTAGCCAAATTGTGCACCTTCTTGGAGTTCTTATTTTACCTCCCAGTGCCCTAAATGTGCATCATAATCTGGAGATTATGGATCATCATACCTAAAGTTACCATAATGTGTGAAATATATACAAAGTAGGCTAATTTCATCACCACAAATATGTTAAATGTTGACAAAAATGATATGTGTTTTTCTTAGGTTGTTCAGGATTAATTTCCCCCGTTCTGAATTTCTATGGCATTCTTTGTTTTTTTCATACGCTTAAATAATGTTATAGAGTTTCCTTTCATATATATCTTCTTCATTAGTATTTTGTAAGCATATACTTTTCAAAATTATTTCAGTATTTCAATTAAGTATGTTTGCACAGTACAACTAAATTTATACACATGGAATTTCAGTGTAAAGCATACTGTTATGCATGTGGTGGGCACGGAAGTTTTGCTGAATGAGTGCACCAAGTGAAAAAAAACCCATATGGGTGACATACTTCATTTTTACAATTGAAAACATCCCCGTGCCAATTTTATAAGCTGAGCACAGCCAGAGGAATGCCAGCTCTATTAGTAACACAAGAAGTAATTACCACTACAGCAGCACTTCTGAGAATGGGATGTCGGATCATTTGATTTGACAGCAAATTATCATTGTAATCTTTTTGTTTTTCGATTTGTAATATGAGTGATTTACTACTGCGCCTCAGTTGCAACACTGTTTCTTTGTCTTTTTCTTCTTGTTTTAGCTCCCTGTGAAGGCAATACATTCTTCTGCCATAGTAACATGTGTATTAACAATACGTTGGTCTGCAATGGACTCCAGAACTGTGTATATCCTTGGGATGAAAATCATTGTAAAGGTAATGATGAGTCCTTGAAATTTTAAAAATCCCTCTGCCTGTTGGGTGGGAAGAAGTTGATTCCAATGTTTATATGTATCAGACAGTCAGACTGTAGAGTGGCTTTTATGAACTTCATGCATGTTTTATCATCCATTTATAAGCTTTTTTCTTTGCTTTTGTTTGTGCTGTTTCCTCATTCGTTAATACACAGTGGACTATCCTTAACACTTGAATGCTCATTAAAGACATCTCCTAGGGGATGGAGAGTGGGCAAAAGGGGTAAAGGAGCACATATATATGGCGATGGCTGGAAACTAGACTGTTGGTGGTGGACACGATGCAGTCTATACAGAAGCTGAAATATGATGATGTATACCTGAAATTTACGCAATACTATAAACCAATGTGACCTCAATAAAATGAATGAATAAATAAATAAACTGCTGTTATGTCTTAAAAAAAAAACGTAAACCGTCTTCCAAGAAAAAAAAAACCCAGACATCTCCTTATTCGAGCCTGCAGAACCATGGAAAGGGAGTCGCATCTTTCAGTGTAGTGCATTGTTTCCTCTCAGACCCGGTGCCCCTTAATCTGTGGCTGCACCTCTCACTTATTCTGGTTTGTCTTCATTGGACATTGTGCACATACTCTAGAGATAAAGCAGATTGAAGGAACATTTGTGCTTTCAAGTACTTCCAGCCACTGAACTTGACTTAAATTTTGTTACCAAAATGCATTTCTTCCTTTCCAATGAAAATAGCTTCCAGCGCCCCTCAGTCCCTTAGGTAGACTGTACACAAAGGTTTCTTTATGTAGACAGCAATCCTTGGCTTGCTTATAAACGTTGCATCTTTTAGTTAAGTTGAAAATGCCAATATACTCTTTTATTCAGATCCAATATTAGCCAATTTGCAAAGGAAAAGAAACAGGCAAATAACTCTTTCATGCAAGTCTAATATTATCTACTAAAATGTCTTCTGTGGATAGAAGATGAAAGGCATTGCCACAGTAGCCCTGGTTCATACAGTCAATAAGAAAGGCAGATCCTGGATCAACTATCTTGATGGTGGGATATGGGCAATGATCAGTTTGTGTCCAAGGAAACCCTTTGGAGTGGATGGAAATTAAATATTTTGTGCAGCATCTTAATACAGCACTACTAATGCTTAGTAGTCGCAAGCAGCTTTGTTTGCTAATGTGGCTTTGTTCCCACACGTATCAGGAACATTTGACGTGAGACAGTAATCAAGAAGATATGAATGGAGGTGCATGATGAACTCCCATGTTCATCTGTTCCAGGTGGCACAACCACTATTCTGATTTCTAATTCATTGTCTTGTGATGGGAGAACATACCTTTCATGATTTCAGTCATGTTGAATTTATTGGAATTAGTTTTATGGCCTAGCATAGGTATGGCCCAGCATGGCGTATCCTAAAAAACGTCCCCTTGAAAAAAATGCATTTTGTTGTTGTTAGGTGAATTGTTCTAGAAGTAGGTTTATGAGATTGTTCAGATCTTCTATTTCTATTTTTATTTTCCACCATGTTTTATCCATTATTAAATGTGCCTATTGTATTCTCCAACTATTCTGGCTGAATTGTTTGACTCTTTCTTCAATTGCATAAGCTTTTGTTAGGATCCATATATATTTTAAAATGTTCCATCTTCCTGATGGATTGACTCTTCTATTGATTGTTATAAAACTATCTCCTTATTTTTAGTAAATTTTTGTTGTCTTAAGGTATACTTTGATGTTAGCCTGTCCACTCCAGCTTCCTTATGATTGTGAGTTGTATGGTCAATCTTTTTCCATCCTTTTGCTTTCAGTCTATCTGTCTCTTTGAATATAAAGTGTGTCTCCTGTATGTAGCATTAGTTGGATCTTATTTTTTGATCCATTCTGAAAATCCTTGCCTTTTCTTTGGAGTGTTTAACCCTTTTGTATTTAATGCTGGTATTGAGAGAGTTGAGTTTACGTCAGTCATTTTACTTTCTGTTTCCTATATGTTTCATGTACTTTTTGTTTCTCTTTTCTTCCTTTATTGGTCTCTTCTGCATTAAGTGAATATGTTTTAGTGTAACATTTTAATTCCTTCAGTGATTTTTCAGTGTATCTTTTTAGTTATTTCCTGAGTAGTTGCTTTACGGCGAGAGCCTAACTTCTCAAAATATATTTCAGATTTATACTAACTTAATTCCAGTGAGATATAAAAACATTATTCTAATAGCTCTATTATCTCTTCTTTTTTTACCTATTACTTTCTACATCTTATATCCATGTGTGTTACAAATCCAAGAATACATTGCTATAATTATTATTTTATGTAAACTTATGTCTTTAAAAGAAGGTGAGAGAAGAAAGGAGAGCAAGTATATATATTAATATAATTCATTATATAACCCTTATTATTTACCATTTCTGATTCTTTTCATTTGTTTTGGTGGATTCACATTACCATCCAATGTCATTTCCTTACTCTGGGAGTTTTCCTCCCACCCATCTCATTTGTACTGTTATATTACATTTCTATAACCTATAAGCACAACAATATGATTTTATACATATAATATTGATTTTTTAAAAAATTAAGGGAAGAATGCAGAAGAATATGCAACTATACTGCCCTTTGTCATTATTTACATAATTGCCTTTATTGGCAACATTTATTTTCCTGCTTAATTTATTGTCATTTTAAATTTTTCATGTGGATTTGGATTACTGTCTGCAGTTATTTGCTTTCAATCCCTAAAATTTGTTTTGATATTTCTTTTAAGGCAAGTCTTTCAGCATTAAATTATGTTATTTTTGTTTATTGGAAATATCTTTATTCCATTCTCATTTTTGAAAGTTAGGTATGCTGAATATTAGATTTTTGGTTGACAGTTTTCGGTTTGTTTTTGCCTGCAGAATTTTGAGTATGTCATCCTCTGCCTTCTGTCTTCTGTAATTTCTGATGATAAATCAGCTGTTAATCTGATTGGGGTTCCTGTCTACGTGATTATTTTTCTCGTTTCTTTTAAGATTTTCTCCTTGTCTTCCAACATTCCAACTATATGTTAAAGTGTGGATCTCTGCCTTTATCTTACTTGGAGTTAGTTGAAATTCTTGGATGTGAATTTGTTCATCAAACTTGGGACGTTTTCATCCTTTATTATTATTTTTGTAGTATTTTTCCTGTTGCTTTCTCATTCTCCTCTCCTTATACTCCATTACCTTATGTTGGTGCATCTGATACTTTGCCTCATTTTTCTGAGGCTTTTTGCTCTTTTTCTGATTGCATAGTTTTCATTTATCTTGTTTCGAGTTTGCTGATACTTTCTTCCTCCAGCTGAAATATCCTCATTCTAGTGAAATTTTCATTTTAGTGATTGTACTGTTCAACTCTAGATTTTCCATTTTTCTTTTTTATAATTTCTATTTTTATTGATATTCTCTACTTGATGAGGCATTATCCTCATATTTTTCTTTACTTCTTTGATCATACTTTCCTTTAGATCCTTGAACTTATTTTATAACGGCTGCTTTGAAATCTTTGTCTGCAAAGTCTCAAAGGCTTGTATTTTCCTGTTTCTTTACATGCCTTGTAACATTTTGTTGAAAACTGGACATGGATAATATATTGTAACAACTCTGGATACTGATTCCTCCCTCCCCAGGGCTCCTTATCATTGTTTTCTTATTTACTTGTTTATAAGTGTAGACTTGGCTGGCCTATTTTGGTGACTCTGTCCCTGATGTTGCTCCGTGAAGACCATGGCCCTGAGCACCTTACTCTCACCCTCAGGTGACCATGGTTTAACAAGACTCTCCCTGTTCTCTCTCTTTAGCTGTCTGCCTCTGTTGGTATCACACCCAGCTATTACTCTCCACTAGTTGCTGGATGATTGCTGTCTTGTTTTGACAATGCCCAGAAACATAAATTGTTCTATGATCTGATCCAGTTAGATTCAGTTTCTTTGCAGGGGTAGTTTTTGAGTCCAAACTTTTGGTTTGTTCCAAACCAAGAGGGTTCTTCTTGGCTGTTACTTTCTTGGTTTATTATGTTAACCTTCTAGCTGTTCTGAGGTTTGGCTTGTGGCTACTAAGGAGCTAATAACCTCCTCCTAATTGCTTACCAGAAAATTTCCATTGTTTTGAGATTTCCTTAGGCTTGAACTTCTCTACACTCTGTTCCAAGTAAAGTAACTTTGTTTAGGGAAAGCTATAGTGCTCTCTGTTTTTGTGACCTGCCTCTCTTCATGGGCATAATGTCTGCATTACTGCTTTGGGTGAAGAGGGGGCAGGGAAGTGACTCAGTTTCTCAGAGTAACACCCTTGCTTTGTGAATAGGGCACTGGGTGAAGGTGGCAACATCTGGTTTGCTCAGCTTGCCTCTCCAGGCAGTTCTGCTCTCTGAGTGAGCTGGGGCAAGTGTGATTGCGGCCAAGCATTCTCAGCCTACTGTGCCTGGTGTAGACGTTCTGCCCTACCAGTGGGGGCTGGGAGGAGGAAGGGAGCCCCTGACATCTCAGCCACTCTTGTCTGGAATAGAGCATCTGCGGTATGGATCTGGGCTTGGTGGGCATTGAGAACTGCTGGCGGCTTGGTCCTCCTGGGGAGATACTGTAACTCTAGGCTGGGAGCTGCAGGGAGAGGAGGCCTGTGTTGTGTGAAACTTCCCTGAGTAGACATTCCATCATGATAAACTGGAGTTGGGGGAGCTCAAAAGCCACAAACTCTCACTATTCTTAAAAAAATTTAGTAGATTTTCTTGTACCTCTATTAGCTGTATGCCATTAGGACAATTTCCAGAAACTTTAAATGGTTGGGTTTTTTTTTTTGTAAATGCTTTTTACTAGTTATGGTTGTTTCGTTGGGGGAAAGGCCCACAGAAGCCCTCGGGCCACCATTCCAGAAGTGTCTGTCATAAAGTTTGATTATCTTTTGGTATCAGGATATTGTTGCTACTTTGACTTATCTGCATCAGGAAGAAAATCAGAACAATATAGGTATATTAGCACCCTCAATAGTGGAGTTTGGAGGTTTTCTTACACCTATGAGAAGAAAGAATTTACTGTTTTTAACATTGCCGGTTGCTTCCCAAATGTCATGCTAAAGGTCTTACAAGATCTTCTCCAAACATATGTTTACATTTAAAATAGGGATGCTGGGCAATGGGAGGGCTGTTTCTAAGGCTAGAAGATAAGCCTTTGTGAAAAGTGAAAATTTTTGTATATTTTTAAAGATTATTTTTATGTTACTTTAAGCCTATAAAAATTTTGTGCTCAGCCTATTTCATTTTAAAGTTCTCGTTATACACTTTGACTGCCATATTAATACGTGGTGGGTTGTTTCTTGTTTTGTTTGTTGTTTTCACTCTCCTCGACCTGTAGAAAAGAGGAAAGCCAGCCTGCTGGACCAGCTGACCAACACCAGTGGGACTGTCATTGGAGTGACTTCCTGCATTGTGATCATCCTTATTATCATTTCTGTCATTGTGCAGATCAAACAGCCTCGTAAAAAATATGTCCAAAGGAAATCGGACTTTGACCAGACAGTTTTCCAGGAGGTGTTTGAACCTCCTCATTATGAGTTATGCACACTGAGAGGGACAGGAGCTACAGCTGACTTTGCAGATGTGGCAGATGACTTTGAAAACTACCATAAACTGCGGAGGTCCTCTTCCAAATGCGTTCATGACCATCACTGTGGATCACAACTGTCCAGTGCGAAAGGCAGCCGCAGTAACCTCAGCACAAGAGATGCTTCTGTCTTGACAGAGATGCCCCCGCAGCCCGTCAAACCCCTCATCCCGCCCATGAACAGAAGAAATATCCTCGTCATGAAACACAACTACTCACAAGATGCTGCAGATGCCTGTGACATCGATGAGATTGAGGAGGTGCCCACCACAAGTCACAGGCTGTCCCGACATGATAAAGCCGTCCAGCGGTCAGTATCAATCGATTTTTTGATGACAACTATAACCTGAGGACTGAAATGCTTCCAGAATATTGTGTTGTATTTTGTCTTCATATTTCAGTTTCTCTTTTTATTAATGATTTAAACCATAGTGTCTCAACTTTTTCCTCTTCTTTTTCCTTCTCAGTGCTATCCATACTCTTCCTAAATCCCATATATGTATATATGTGTATGTCTGTGAGCACACACAGACCAAAGATAGTTCATTTATTTCTATATATATAACATTTATTCAGAAATCATGGCTTTAATTTATATCACAAATTTATATTGCTAATTTGCTTCCACATGGTCATGAATGTTGCTCTAATCAATATTTATATATTTTAAGATATGAAATGATATTTGGACATAAATGCCTTACCAAGATGGTTAAGCCATCTTGTTGAATAATTTTAATGTAAAAATAACATATTTTGCAATATAATGTATTATATTTTTGGTATGAAAGTGAAAAACTTTTTTTCCACATATCACATAATACTTACATTACAAATTGCATTTGACAACATAGTATGCTAAAATACTAAACATTTATATTTAAACGTAGCAAGAATTAGTAGAAATGTTTTCCTTTTAATATAAAGACAATGTTATCTGTATTGTATTATTAGCCCTAAAATTAATAAACTTTTGAGGAAAGAAAATTTAATTTTAGAAAAAATTTATTTTAAATCTCCCAATCCAATCTACTTGTGTTTTGTTTTGCATGTTTCCTAGCATTTAGTTTGTTTTATAAATGTCCATACTTTCTCAATTCATTCTACATCTTCCAAGCCTAAACTATTTTTAGTTGATTTAGTACTTTTGCATGCTGATGGAAAAAAATCTATCTCCTCAGTTCTATGAATTTTTAAGAATGCTTTTAAGTAAATGTTTGTATGCATATTTATTTTTTGTGCAAATATTACTTTGTTGAATGAAATAGCCATAACATTCCAGGTTCTGCCTCATTGGGTCTCTAAGCAAACATGAATCTGAATACAACACAACTAGGGTCTAAAAAGAAAATTCAAGGTAAGCCAATGCCCTCGGTTCCTTCTCTCCCTTTGTTGTATTCTGTTATGTTTTGTTTTGTTGCAATGTCTTGTAGTTTTTTAGGGAATGTGCTATTTATTCATTTCTTGAGATGTGTGTTTCATAACATTTTATAATTAGAAATATAATGGATTTAATGCTGATGGAGAGATGCCTTTTAGTAGATGTATCTTTAAAATAAATGTTAATATTCTTACCATCAGGCCTTGTACTGCAAGGTCATTAAAAGGGATGTTCAATTAACAAGTTAAATTTTATGTGTTTTAAGGAAAAAAATTAGTGAACTCTTCAAAGAAATACCAGAATAAACCCAAGGTTTTCATAATAAAAAATCTGAATGTTGTCTCAATATAACTGGAGTCAATATATAAAACCGGTAATAATTTTATTGATTTAACTTGGCAATATTTTACTCAAAACTCATACACTAAGTATTTGGTGGTACTTTTACAATTTGCGCACTCTTATTTTTGCATGAATATGTAGCTTATTTCATCAAAATTAAATGCAGCATGTTATGTCAAATTTTATGAGATAAAATTTGAATGCTTGATAATGTACAATGTTCCATAAATACCAGTTGTCTATGTGTACATCTATTTTGTCATCGGGTATCATAATGGCTTTACTTTTACCACTTGATAAGTCTATATCTATATTAGACTAATTCGTCTCCAATTAAATTTGCTTGACAGCTAATCTCTTCAAAACTCTTCAAGCCTACCAACTATTCTTGAATTAGGTGAATGCATTTCCGTGCTCTATATTACCTTGATAAATTGGTGTATTTGTATGCATTTTTCATTGGGAGAAAATGTTTTAACTGTGTTTTATTTTCAGAGAAGAACTATTTATACAAACATGGGGACTGTGAAAAGAAAATTCTATAGTGAATTGTGAAAAGTGGACATATTTCTAAATTCATTCCACTGCCTTTATCCAAACTTAAGAATTACAGACATTTGTTATTTCTTCGGCAAGACATCCCCGCTGCACAATGATATGTTCATTTCGTAATTTGGTTGCTGGCCACCAAGTGCTCCTTAGTTTTTAAATACATTTTGAGATTTACTGGAAACTTGAAGAAGAAATTAGTTCCTGATTAAGACTCTCCCAACTTTATTTTTACTGTCAATTTCACTTTGTTTCTATGTTGTTTTATGTCTTTGTTAGATAATTGTACATTGTGTGATATGTGAAAAAACACAATTTGGGATGAACTTTATGTTACTTGTACATTGTTTTCATTATATAGACTGATTGAGAATAGTGCGTTCCTGAGTGATTTTGAACATGCTCCAGTGAAAAATGAAAACATGGACCATGGAGACACCAGCTAGAGGTTTCATGGACTAGAAGCATCTATTGTTGTGTTATGATTAAACGCAGCCAAAAGTAATGAGTAAAACTGCTAGATTGCAATAAGAAAAATCTCTTTTTTTGGCCTTTCCTATATACCCCCGATTTCTTTTTTGTTTTATATCAAAGGAAGATACCGAGTTTCAGAAGTAGTTTTTGAAATTAGGTATTTTACCATTCATACCCTTGAATAGAAATGTTTTTTGATTAAATACTTAGCAATAGGATTGAATTGCATGTCAGTACTGGATATTTGAGTTGGAAAAATATCCTTTTTATTAGACACATTGTAAAAAGCATGCATTCTTGAATACTGCTGTTAACTCTTCCATTTCTTTGTGTCACATGCTTGCTACTTGTAACTTTTTATATAAAGATATATAAAAATGTATAATAATTTCCTAACTTGAGTTAAGAGAAATGTTTTCTTCTATTAGAGTGATAAAAAACTCACTCACATAAATACACACTTTATATCAACTGTTTCCATATTTTAGGCTACAGGATGTCCTTTGGTATGGAGGCTTACTTCTCCAAAATTTGATTTCTAAAATTTTATGGAATATGTTCTCCTTTTAGAATAGGAAAGTCCTTTTTAAATGCTTTAAAAAACCAGGCCAATTTATGACCCAAATTATACCATTCTGAGTTGTTCTCATACTCAGGCACACATACAATACCTGAAAGCTTACTAATTATGGTGTGTTTAATATAAATAAAGTAAAATGATATAATATGTTTAATTGCTGTTGAATTATATATACACTCTATAAAGTTTGATTTAGTGGGTGGGCACTTTTAAAATATTGAATGTGTATTCTTAGAAAATAAATTTGAAAAATCAGAATTAGTATAAATCTGCTTACCAGCATTTCCAAAACTGCTGAATTCTCTGAGGTTCTGTCCTTTAGATAGCAAAGCAGTCTGGTCTATCACAATCCAAACCTCGTAACTCCAGCAGGCTTCACGAATCCAATAGGTGAATTGCTCACATACACCTCTGTTAGGAATTCAATTTCATACACGTTACAAAAACAAATAAATGAGAAAGAAAATTTTATGATACAAAATTAAAGAATTACCATAGCAATTCTGAATAATATATATTGAAAAAATATTAATCTACAGAAGGAATTGCTTGCATGAATTTGATAAACTGGTGAACAGAAAAAATATATTGAACACGATAAAGAAATGGTATTTTTACTGTTTTGCTGTATATTTTTATACACATTGCTTATGTTAAAATTTAGCCTTTTTTGTTTGACTTGACTGATTTATTTATTGCCATGCCTACTTTTATGCCCTTTAATTCAAAGTTAATGCATCCAGAGATTTTTTTTTGAAGTGCTAGTTATGTTTTATACTACTGTCTCTATTTAGAAATCTTCACAGGACTCCTTACACTTTGAAGGAATAATCTCAAAAAAGTATGATATTTATGTCAAGACATTTTATTTATGACAGGAAAATAAATTAGGTGAACCGCTTATTGTCCTGTAGCTGTCCACAGCCTTCCATCTCTTCCAGCTCTTCCTAAATATATAGAGTGCTTCTGATCTGCTGGTTCACTGCTTAAAAGATATTTGCACCAGAGATCCATTAATGGAGACTTTTAAAACCAAATCCAACTTCACTAAGTATAATGATAAAGACGGATTGCTTACATGTATTTAATAGACAACAGCTCCATGGGTAAACAAAAATATTTCAAATAGAAATAGGCCTCCTCAGTGGCAATACCAAAAATATGTAAAAATGGGCATTGACTCATCAGAAAAGAAGACAGTGCTGATGCCGGGGAAGGGACCGGGAGGCATCTGTCGTCCCTGGCAGTAACTCTGGGTGCTGGATCTTGGGAACGTGGGGCTCCACCATACCTGGGAGGCCCCTGGAGGAGGCTCTTTAACAGCCAGTGTGGAAATCTATCAATATATTAAAAACTTCTATCTACTGGTTACGTCAGATCATATCACCTGACTATCAGTCTTTGATTTACGTTCACACGGGGCGATACATGTAGATAAGGAATGAGATGCTTCAAGACTTTCAAATCAAGTTATTTTAATAAATAAATATATTTTTGATAAAGTGAATTCAAATCTTACTGACACAAGTGCTTTATTAATTCCATAAGATGTTTTCCAATGGCATAATTACAGACTATGTAAGTTAATTTGAAAATAGCTCTTTTCATTTCATTTCTCTCTGTTTGAATTCACTTTGCAAGTCTGGGAGACGTATCATGATTATGGGCAACACCTATGAAATCTGAATTAAATTTTTTACTTCTGTCCAAGTGCAGTTTACCCGCCAAATTCAAGGTTGGTGTGCTGATTTGGAAATAGGAGTTTTTGTGCCTGATTTTATATACATGCCATTTTACACATCATATTACAAAATAGACATATATAATGTTTGATTTGACATAATTAACTTCCACTTGATTAGATAATTAAAATGTGGCTATAAATCTAATTGGAGATCAATGTCTTTGGGCTTTTAAAGGAGGATAATCCACATTGTAGAGATGCTGGTTTTTCTGTTTCACATTATTTTTTTCTGTGAAAATGATTTCACTGAGTCTAACCGACTCCATAAGCTGTTATTCCCGATATTTAATAAAGTTAGGTCTTCGACATTACTTGATTATTCACTTAAGCTATTGCATCAACTTTTTCTACACTTGTCCCTTAAGAATTTGGGTTTTCCTCTAATTTGATAGCTTTTTAAAAAAATTCCTTGAATGGATTTTCCTTGACCTCAGAATATCATAATAAATTGCAAAATATGATACTGGTTCCTGTTACCTTAATCAAAATAATGGCAAATAATTTATTGATGTTTTGGTGATAGAATAAATAATAGCATTTTATCTTATTATGAAGTTTGTATATTTCAATGACGAAAATGAGTCCTGTCAGTTTCCAACTCTGGAGGCAGATTAAATAAAATCTTTAAAATCCTCTGGATCCTAAATGCATCTGATCTGAAGAGTGAGTTTCAGTTCTGTCCAACTTCATTGAAGCGAGTTACTTTCTATATCATGTCAACCTATGAATTCTTTCCTCCCTGTGCTCACTTCTATTATTACAGATGGTCAGCCAAGAAATTGTTAAATATACAAAAGAATAAAATAAATAGGACTTGAAATAATTATTAATCTCATCCATTTAATTCATATTTCCCATTTCTCTCATAAAGATTGAATAAATTAGCAAAATAAAGTATAATGTTAAATCACCAGACATGTTTTTATAAATAATCCTGTTCAGTAAGTATGATGCCCTTTGTTAATGTAGAATTATCCTGATTAATTTTATTAATGAATCTTTTTAAATTGTACTGCAAATTTCTTTAACTGAATTATACCATTCAAGTAAATCCAACAGTATAATAAAAACAACAAATATTGGGGCCGGCCCCATGGCCAAGAGGTTAAGTTCACGTGCTCCGTCAGAGGCCCAGGGTTTCGCTGGTTTGGATCCTGGGTGTGGACATGGCACCACTCATCAGGCCATGCTGAGGTGGCGACCCACATGCCACAACTAGAAGGACCCGCAACTAAAGCATACAACTATGTACTGAGGGGATTTGCGGCGAAAAAGAAGGACAAAAAAAATTGGCAACAGTTGTTAGCGCAGGTGCCAATCTTTAAAAAAATAAAATAAATAAAATAGTAAATATAGGCGACCGATGTCAGGTGTCGCTCATAACATCTCATCATTTTTTATTGTGGCTTCTGGTTCTGTACTTCCTTGTGTGTGACTAAAGAAGTAAAAGTCCCCTTAATTTGCCTTTAATTCCTCAGAAGTAGGAATAGTAAACTCAACCTGGTTCAGACTTCTGGCATTTACTAGGGCTGATTTCCAGAAGGTTCTTATTCCTGAACCAATATGATCATACAGTTAAACCACCTTTTTATATCCATGATAATTGTACCGTCAACATGTTCTTGTTTCTCCCCAACATCTACCACCTCTCTGGACTCTGAGTCAAGTCACTTTACAGTACTTCATTCTTTGAAAAATTATGAAGTTTTTTGCCCTCCTCTTAGTAGTCACAGATATAAACACAAAATGTAAATGTGACCTGAAAACACGATGTGTAAATTATTTAAAAGAAAACATTCTTATTATATCACCTTATAACATTTGTACTCTTTGTTCACTTTCCCATGAGTTAAGTTTAATAGCAGCATAGCCAGCCTTTTTTGAGCCTGTTCAATCTCTATATATAACAGGCTTCTTCCTAAGTGCTTTGGGGATGAAAAAGAAAAGGCAGCAGTCCAGTGGGGAGCTTAATCCTGGATCCTCGCAGAAGGAAGGGCACTTAGAAGGCCCTAAATAAGGAATATAAAGTCCAAAATTATTTGCTAAGCTTTCCATCTTGAAAAGCTAATTAGTTACCTCCTTCACAAACTTGTATGGAAGATAAAATATATTCAACTTTCAATAGAGTATAATACAGATGATGTTTTATAATAAAGAAGTTAGAAGCAGAAATATGTGGATAAAAATATATTCTCAAGTAGCTCAAGAGAGGCTTAATGAACACTTACCCTTCTAAGCAGGTCTGGAAGTTTGGAGACCATTGTCAAATAGTGGCTCAGGGAAGCATTGCCACCCTGAGAACCTGGAGCAGGGGCAGTCTCGGAAGACCATGTATTTGAGTTGGCTGGAGCACAGGAGTAGACAAAAGGAGTGATAGTAAATGTAGTTGGAAGAATAGGTTGGCAGTTACATCATGATTTCTGAGTGCATGTAATGCCATCCAAAAGAGTTCACACTTTATTCAAAGGAGCGTATTTTCATGTCTCTTAGCAGAGTATGGCTCAAAAATTATACTTTAAGTAGAATCCTCTGACAGCAGTGTGTTTGCTAAATTGAATGAGACTGGAATAAATAAAAGAAATCAATACAATACAGAAAAAAGACATTAAGAAAGAATAACTGATGGTTTGTTAGATATCCAGAAATATCTGTCTTGCTTTTCTATTTATTTTCTATCATGTTTTATTATTTCAAGATTATGGTTGGCTAACTAGTGAACATGTTGAGTGCTACACACTCAACACCAGTCGGAGTGTTTTACATGTAAATAATTCCTTAGTCATCTTAGCAATTCTGTGGCTAATAATAATAATACTAGTTGTTATGGCTGTTGTTGTTGTTATTCCATTGTACACATGAGAAAACGGAAGAGAGTTTTATTAGCTTTTCTAAGACTGCACAATAGGGTGTGACAAATCTTGCTCTGAACCCAAGCCGATTAACCCCAGAGTCAGCCAGCAGCCTCACTGACGTGCAGTACAACCCTTGACTACGCAACATAGTGTGTTTCACTGAAAGAAGCTGATACTTGCTCATAGTAACCCCATGGTTTTGTGTTTCTCATCTGTAAAAATATGTATTATAGCAACTTCTCTCCACCCTATGGCATTTGAGGATCAAATGACAATGCATTGGAAGTTATTTTTTATACCCTATAATACATTATAAATAAACAATTTTTCCTAAGTCCTGTGTAAACTTCATTTTATAATCGATATGGAGCAAACACATCGTCTACAAAGAGCAGTAATGAAGAATAACTTCCAGCCTTCTCTTGTCCACAGTGAAATGTATGACTTCCAGAACCTACTAATTCTTGTTTCAAATGAATGACATTTTCACCAATGCTTATTTTATTTCATCATCTTATTGAACAACGTTGAACTCCAATGCTCCTGGGTGACCCCAAAAGCCCTAGCCATCAGGTGTACACAGAAATACCAACACTGGAAAGAAAGTCTTGTTTTTCAATCCCAGACAATTGTTTGGTACAAATTCACATGATGTCATAATATTGGATAAGCAAGTATGTCTATAGTTATCCAGATAACCGTAATCTCAGAACTGTAAGTATGACGTAAAAATGTGGTGCAATGCAGTAAAAAAGAGCTGTTCAACAAGACAAATTCAAATTTAATTTCACTTGATACTGCTTATGTGCTCTTAAAATAGTTGTTTGGCTCCTGTGAGCTTCACTTTCTTTATCTGTAGAATAGAGAGCCTATACCTGATGAAGAAAGTTGTGTGACAGTGAGAGATTGTGTCCATAAACAAACAGCAAGAAATCGGTGATGCCAACCTGGGGGCTCTAATTTTTACATTTGTATTTTACCAGTTTTTGCTTCGGAGAGGGAATAGTGTCTCCTATATGCCATGCTTTTATATCTGTGAACCAGGCATTGCTGACAAAAGTGGAGCATGCCATCTCTGTGATCCCCATGGGTCTAGACAACCCAGGAAAAGACCTCACCTTTCATAGGCACGAGTCAGCTGACATCAGTGTATGAGGGATTCTTACCACAGGACCAAATGGAAGGAATGTAGGTGTTAGGTGTGGAAGAATAGGGGTCAGACACTAACTATTAGATCTTAATGGGCCACCATTTGGCATCAATGAGAGCGATACTGGAAGAGGCACCAACAGAGATATGCTATTAATAATGTGTCAGTGAGAATTGCTAATCTCTAGAACCTAAGTATTTGAAGACAGTTTGGGTATCCGAATGACCAATTTCCGTATCCTTCAAAATAACTAAATGCAGAGTCAATATGGGTCTGTTAAATGAGGAAATGAGCAGAAGAATTTTATTTAAACAAGTAAATAAATTCCTTTATTTGTCACAGAAGCACTGTCCTGACCTGACACCTGGCTTATATGTATTAGTCCTTCCTTCTAGAAACTACAGAACTAAGCCAGATTCTAAAGTAAGCCTGAATAAGTACCATTTAACAATCATTGTTATGGGAACATTATCTTTCTCATTTTTTTTAAAAAAAATTAATTCTCAGGTTGTATTTTCAAAATAAACAAGCACAAAATATTAAGTTTAAAGCACAAATGCTTAGAATAACATTTAAATAGAATTACTTGAAGTAAATATCAATTTAGTATACTTAGGAACTATCGATCCTTCCAGAGTTTTAGCTTTTCTCATTTGCTAACTTTATGAATAAAAGTGTCGTTTTTAAATATCACTCTAAAAAGCAGCTTTTCCAAGTAGATCACTATTGTTAAGATGCATCCTATGAACACATTTCATATAATATACTTACCCAATTTTCTGAAAGGATAGTCTTTATGTGTTAAAAAGATGAATTAATTCTTATTAATTGATAATATTAAATTGGTGATAGTAAAATAGTCATATAATGTTAAAATGTTTTATAAAATGTTAATGATCTTGGGGGAGAACACTTTCTCTCTCTACTCCTTTGCTCTAGCAGAGCTTTTCCTCCCAACTATTTGGAGACTTTCATAAAATATACAGCTATATTCTGACTACATGCTTCTCCTTTGGTCACTTGTAAATAAGCATCATTTTTTTAAGGACTGTGTGAGTTGGTAAGGTATTGTATCTCACTTTCTAATCGATTGTGCTCTGAATTACTATGGCTGGGACTCTGCAAACTAATCATTTCCTTTGCCAGCTGATCCCTCTTCAGATTTCCTAACAGAGGGGAGTAGAGGAAGACGGAAAGACAGAGGGGACATAAAGGACTTGCTTTTTCGTTCGCTTCCTGTTCTTGTCAGCATCGTCCAAGAAAGGGCACTTGGATTCAAGTAGCCTGCAGCTTCCTTTAGCACTTGGAGACCAAGCCTCCTACCACCCCTCAGAGGTATCTGCACCAGCCAGCTGTGTCCTCCTTGAAGCTCCCAGATTTGCCACTAATGGACACTTTCTAGGTTCTAGATTCTGAAAACCCCAATTTATTCCAAGTTTTTCCTCAGTCTCAAGGCTGGTCAGGCTCTGTAAAGCTGATTATCTACATGCTGCCTCCTAATCCCCTTTTGGTTTGTCAGCCTTCCAACCCGTGTAATAGACTCCCTTTATCATGGTCCCTCTGTTGACGGATCGAGTCTGTTTTCTGTTTTACTGACCAGAAGATTATGATGGACTTTAACTGGAATTTTTTTCCTCATTAAGAGCATTTTAAAATTCCTCCCTGAGACTCTTGCTTAACTTCTGACACCTTTGCCTAATTAAGTTTCATACTAGAAAGAAATATTTGGCTAAATTATTTCTTGGATATTAGTTCTATAGCATGAGACATTAAATTTTGTATGACTATAATACATAACTTTAGTGAGCAGGTGTTCACTTTTGTGGGGTGGGTATTTCTCAATTCTCATGAGGATTTAAAAGGGGGGAATATCATTTATATTCAAATGAAAAAGCATCGTGGATCCTCTTTCCAATTTACGTGTCTGACCTAGCCAGCTCTAGGCAACTTCATAATTCATTTATGAGGACCACAATTAATTCTTGCATGTCTCTAAGTTTTACTTTATTCTCTAGAAATAAAGTTCTTTTCAAATGGTTGTCCAGTATGAGCCTGCTGATGCCTTCAGGAGAGCCTAGGCACCCCGACCCGGCCTATTAGAAGTTTCAGAGCGTTTCCTAGGAGGGTTAATGACTTAAATTCTGCCTAATCAGCCACAGAGCTTGGGAAGTTAAATTTTTATAACTTTAATTTTACAGGGAATGACTTCAGATCTAATCACTGGTGAAAAGAACTTTAATATCTCTAAAGTCAACCATCATCAAACTTTTATCTCAAGGGAACAGGGAGACAACTAAATGAGGCTGATAGGTGAACTGAGTGATTTTGACTCAGTCTGTGTTCTGTTCAAATTGTAACTAACTCCCTCCAGTTTGTGATTTTACAAGGGGAAAGATCTGTTTTTTTTTTTTTTTTGCCTTAATCAGATGAAAGCTTAGCTTGTTAAGATAGAATCATTTCATACAAAAAAATATTCTTGACACTACTTAAATTTGGACTTTTACCAGAACATTCACATGTATATTCCTGTTTTCCTAGTACATCTAACAAATTTTGCCATTTCTGAAGGGACGAAAAGAAGAATGGGCTTCATTTCAAAACAGAGATAACCTGAGAGACAGTAGCTCTGCATTGAAGTATTAAAAATAAGTAACCACTGTTGAATGTTCAGTTTTTGTTAAGACACTGTTCTTAGTATTTTATGGGTATTTACCCAATTAACCCTCATGACAATCTTATAAGGTAATTATTATTAGCTTTATTTTACAGGTGAGAAAATGAGACCCAAAGATATTAAATAACATTCCCAAGATCATGTAACTAATCAACTGTAAGCCCTGGGCGTAAACTTCGCAAGTTTGGGTACAGGATCTATAGACTTAACCAAGCATCATACCGCTTCTAGTTGACTACCCACTTATTAAAATTAATAAATGGGAAGGAAAATCTTAGCCACTGATTGGAAACCCACGCTTCCTAAACTGCTGAGCACACAGGGAGACAGAGGAGAGAGACAAGGAACAAAAGACAGTCAATTCTCCTTGAAAACATGCTTTAGGAATTCCTGCTGGGAATTACTGGAGAAAAATAATGGAGAATCTTTGTCTATGGAACGATTTTAGCATGATGTACCTAGTCTGTCTAGGTTGCTTATGGTAAATAAATTTAGAAGTCATGGATTTATGGTATAAGGCCTATTTAAAACTATTAGAGTCAGCATGTGAATAAGTAATAAATGACAATGTTTCATCACTGAAATATCTCTCTTTGTATAAGTAATACCCGACACACACCACTTAGAGAGCTCCTAGATTTAAACTGTTAGGGTGAGGGGAAGCAGTGGGGGCAGGGTTGCTACTGCAGCTATAAAGGACCTGGAGAGTTGGGAAAAATCGTATGTCATGTTATGAATGTGCCTTGATTAAAAAAAATGAGGCATATTAGGGGAATAGAGAGTGATGAGATACAGAATTGGTATTTTATGTGGAAAAGAGCAGCATCTCTGATAGTGTGATGTTTGACCAGAAGTTTAATGAAGGAAAGTACTGAGACATGTGTTTTATCTCAGGGAAGGATTTCCTGGCAAAAGGAGTCTGCCTGATGTGTTTGAGAAGACAGAGTGGTAGGAATGGACTGAGAGAGTGATAGCTGTAGGAGATAAAGGGAGAAGTAGATGGGGAGGAGATGTGGTCGGGATCATCAAGCAGTGCTAAAAAAATAAAATTTATTCTGACGGAAATGGTAAGCCACTGAAGGGTTTTAATAGGGCGGTGACAGGGTATGGCTGTGCTTCACCTGGTTTTCCCTGTCTGCTGTGGTTGAGAACAGTGTATAAAGGAGAGAGAGTGACATCAGAGAGAACAACGAGAGTGATAATAGTGCAGGTGAGAGATGAGGGAAGTGTGGCACACCTGTCAGGGGCAGTCAGAAAAATCCAAGCCACTCTAAATATCAGGGCAGTGGAAAGATATCTAGGAATTCAGGGCTTAAATAAGCTTTGCAAACCTGAAGGAGCAAAGGTCCAGAGAAGCTTTGCGAAGGATCAGGCTGAAGTAGGTCTGATGCCTAGAAGATTCTGCAATTCTCAAGATTCTCTGGAAAACTCCACAGAACTATTTGAGTCTACAGAAACGGAGTGGGGAGGGTAGTTCTGAAGAACATGCCTACACATATGTGAATGTCATATGTGCCCATGCTTCTGGCTGTATGTGCCTGTAGAGAACAATGCCCTCTCCACCTCTTCCGTCTGCCAAATCTTACATGAGTGCTTATCACTGACAAATTCTATCCCTAATTTATATTTTCTACAATTCCCTAAATCAGAATCGTTACCTGTTTGTAGCATTGCTTTCAGTGTAATCTTTTTATATGTCATTCATTTCTCAGTGGCTTGGTAGAGAGGGAAGCTAAATATATGGTCATAGTCTATCCTCTGGAAGTAGAAGTCTACCCCAATGTACATAACTAATTAAATAATTAAATTGTTTATTTTTGTATCTTTCTTTCCTACTAGTGTACCAGCTTCTTGAGGGAAGTAGAAATCCTTTTCATTTTTGTATCGCCAGAATATAGAGTCTTTCCTGAAATATATTGGATGCATGATAAACAATTTTTGGTTGAATGAAAAACCTTTCCATAATAAGAAGATTCATCATAGGGCAAATTAAATGCTAATATGCTAAGAGAATCACAATGAGCAAGTAGAAAGGCATATAGTAAAGTGATCTACACTGAGAGAAATGATCCACGTAAAATTATGATTTGAATTTGAGAGAGTTTGTGGAGGAAGTCCTGGACATTACGGGCAGGACATGAAGAGCAGAAAAATAGCAGAAAGAGCAGCAGGAATTTTTTGTAAAAATGTGTGCAGAGCACAGCCAGGCTTAAAACAGCTACAAAACATTTTCAATAGACAATTTTATTTTTTCTATTAGTATTTTTTTTATCAGGGGAATCTTTCAAATATTCATGATAGACTTGGGAAAAAAATGATTCAAGATATATAGGCTCCTCAAGGCTTACCAAGTATAATTGAATTGATATGCTTGTATTTTTTTTCAGATACCATTACATTTCTTGCTGCAATATGTTATAGATAGACAGCTAAATCTTCTTGTCAAGTTTTGAAAGGATAGATCTAAAGACTATAAAATATTTTGGAAATTGTACTTATTAAAACACAACAGTGCAAACACAACAAAACCCTTTTCAAACTGGGTTTGATGCCATTGTTCTCCATGGAGCAGTCTCAGTTTACCTCATGGTCCCAGGAAGGTGAGAGCACAGCAGCAGCTGGAGTCACAGCAAAGGCAGACAACACACACATCTGTTAGAAGGGTCTGGTTTTTCAACAATGGACACCTAGTTCTCTCATGTCTCAGAGTAAGTGTCCATCGTGAAAATGACACGTTTCTACAAAATAAAATCGGGTTGACTGTAACGAAGATTCTTGGACACATGTTGTTTTGCTTAATTGTATCCTCGTTGTAATTCTGAAGGAAGATATTATGACATTCTCAATTTTACAGGTAAGTAAACTGAGTCTTAAAGGAGTCAACTGATTTATCCAATTCCCAGAGCCAATAAATGGAGGGACTCCCAGGCTTTAATCTAGGTTTCCCGATGACAAACTCATTTTCTGCCAAAAGGATGACTTCACATATTGAACCCCTGAGATGTGCTAATACTGATAATACTATCTAATTCAGTCCTCATAACCACATTATCAGGTTGGTATAAGCAACCTCATGCTTTTCCTGAGGGAACTGATGTTCAGTGACTTTAAATGACTAATTTAATTAGGATTTAAAACCATTTGGAGGGTAAAAAACCAACAATGATAATATGCAAGCATCCTCATCTCTATAAAAACTATTTTTCTCATCAACAGTGAGTTATTTATTTGGTTTCTCTTTATGGGAATTTTCTTGGATTGTCTGTTTTTAATGAAGCACCACCAACACTCTTTACCAGGACCAGAAACTAGGCTTTGTGGTGTTCCTTCCCTCTCTGGCTCTGGGTTAGAGTTTGTCAATGAAGGGCACTCAGACAGGATTTGGAAGGAGGAATGGAGTGGAAGTCATTCTTCTCAGGAAGTCACGGTGGGCGGATGCAGCAGCTTCTTGGCCGCCTCCACAAGCTCACAGTTCTCCACTGCGGTGACCGGACGTGGAGACTCCAAGCACCTCAGTGAGCTGTGGCTTTTTTCCAGTCCCCATGCTCCAGTCTTAAGTCCTTCTGGACCGCTTCTCCAATCCTTCAGCTGCTGTCTTCCAGACTTTTCTCTCCATGGAATCCCCAAGTCTTATATTAAATTCCTTATTCTTGTGATGCTATTCTGCTTTCCTGACTGAGCACAGAATAATACAGTGGAAGATATCCCATGGCCTCTTCCAGATTGTGGTGTTGCCATCATAGGGGCAGTGATTCTTTCCTGAAAGAAAAAGAGTTGTCCTTGGTGGAACACACTTGAAATTTTAAAAAATTAAATATATCGCAATGTTTCCTTAATTCTACCTGGTTGATTGTGGGGGAAAAAAAGATAGAAGGCATCAGAGAAATAATCAACATGTACCAAGAAGCCTGTGGAAATGATAAGGTGAATGCATGACCCTAATTGCTTTTACAGGCCAAGTGGTGCTGTCGAGAGAAGAGTAATGATGTGTGTTGGCTTTGACATGAGGTGGATCACACACGCATGTGAAAAAGGATTTTGAGATCATAAAAACAGAAATAGTAACAGTAGTCTTATTATAGTAATAGTAAGTAGTCTTACTATATAGGAATGAGACTAAGGATTTCATGTGCTATTGATATGCATAATGATATTGGTATATTAAATATTGACTATATTTTAAAAGTTTGTACTCTAGAAAATGTATTTCACTTTTTATTATTAATATGGCTACCATTTATTGAGTATATACAAAGTTTGAGCCAATCAAGTTTATAAGAAATATAATTTCTTATATATAAAAAATATATAACATTTTTTGTGATAGGTAATGTAGGGCAAGATTAAGAAAACAACATTTTCAGGTAAGCATATATTTTAAAAGCCTGGAGTTTTTGATCATAGATCATAAGATAAGATCTAACTATGCACCAAGTGGCAGCATATTAAATTATATACGGTGGAAAAAAACAACTTGTGTGCACAGTATACGAACCTAAACATATAAAATGATAGGACTGTCACGGATGCTGTCATAAAGATTAATGCAGAAGAAGTCCTTTGAAAACAAGTCCTGCTATTAAGTGCTCGATGCAATTACCATTATGAGATCTAGCCCCATCCATCAGTATCCACTAAATCAAGATTAACAGCCTGCTCTCTGTTACAGGTGTTACTCACTTCTATTCTCTCTGTGTCTCTGAGGGATAAGGATAAAGAATCTTTGTTCATGGGACTGCTGTGAATTTGTTATTGAATGGCATTACTATCGATATATCTACAAATATTTTATTTGACTTTTAATAATTTGATCAAAACAGTTACATGCCATGCTGCCAATCTGTGAATAACACAGATTTTAGACAATGTTTTGTGAACATGAGTGAATACTGATTTGTGAATTCAAAATCTACTTTATTAAGCATAATACATGCTCCAAGAACAGCATGAAAAAGAACTAGATGTATAATATGGTAAATGTGTAGTGAACTTTTCCCGCACTGTGTCACAGAGAACATGTCTGGGGCCTATGACAATCGAGACTATCACTTACAATGACAACAAAGTACCTAATTTCTGCCTCTTTTACTTGAAATGCTGAAGCTCTTACACCATCACAAGGAGTGGGGATGAACTGCACAGATGCCCAGGAGGAAACCTACCTAGTGGTGTTTGCCTCCATGTATGTTCAACAAGGTTATGCCAAGTTTTAATGTATAAACCCAGAAAATAAAACAATTGTCTCAAAAAAGTTGTTGTTGTGTTCTTGGGAGACTCTATCTTGGTTACTTAATTTTATAATTTAAAGCTTCTATAATATCCACTTTTCCTGCTTATCGTGTTATTCAACCTTCATTTTGGCTAAGACACTATCTGTCTCTGCTCTCCAGTCACTCTCAGTACCCCGTTGCGTGTATTCCTGTTGGGTGGTTCTCACTCCTGCATTCCTCAGTCCACCGCCCTACTGAGCTAAACATTAGTCCAATGAGCCAGCAATTAGGATAGAAAATAGCCATCCTGCTAGACCGAAAACTCCATAGAGGGCAGGCACCATGCATTATACCTTTTTTTTTCTTTCATTATTGTTTTAAAGATTGGCACCCAAACTAACATCTGTTTGCAACCTTCTTGCTTTTTCCTTCTTCTCTCTAAAGGCCCCCGGTACATAGTTGTACATTCTAGTTGTAGGTCCTCCTGGCTCTGCTGTGTGGGACGCCACCTCAGCATGGCTTGATGAGTGGTGCTATGTACACGCCCAGGATCCGAAATGGCAAAACCCTGGGCTGCCGAAGCAGAGTGCGCAAACTTAACTACTTGGCCACAGGGCTGGCCCCGCTTTATACCTTTTAATTCTGGCTCCATATACTGTGTCTAATATAGCTCCAGGAATACAGCAGGCTTTCAGTGTGTATTTGGTAATGAATATATAGGTGATTTAGAGAAAATACGCTTAAAAATAATAATTTATGTTCAGTTTCTTTTTTTTGTTTTTCATGTCGAGAGATCAGCATGCATTTTGAATATTCTAGGAAGACTTCAAGATATTTAACTTTAGTCTGTGGTTTCCAACACCAGTGCATTTTTATTGTATAGTTGTGAGCTTGGCAGCAGTAAGATGTGACCCCTGGATTCAAAGGCTCATACGTACAAACATTTATTTCTCACTCTCCTTACATGTCAGGGGCTCCAACAGCTCTGCTCCCCATGTTTCTTATTACGGAAGCTAGTCTGAAGGAGAAGACCTTATTGACGACATGCTATTCCCATCGGGGAGGAAAAAACAAGAGTTAGAGGAAACTCAAGTGATATTTCTGAAGCTTCTGCTTAGTCTCGGCTTACGCCACATTTGCCAAACCTGTAACATGGCCGAACCCAGAATCAGTGGGGAGGGGTGTAAAATTGTCTTATAAAGAAAGGGGGAGCAAACAGTTCGAGACAATAATACAATCCAGCTCACCTCTCCATAAAATTGATCCTGTAAAGGAGGTATCTTTCAGAAAGGTACTTCCATTTTAAGTATGACATTCAGGGACCAGAATTTGTTAATTACAATGGTAGAAATCCGAAAGGTCTTTGGCATCCAACACATTTAATTTGAGCCCTACAATTAAAATATCTGTGGTCTTTCTAAGATTCATGGTTACCTGCCCTCCCTAAATCTTAGCGTCAGTATATGCAAAAAATTGAGCTAAAATACCCACCTTAGAAAGTTTTTGTGGAAATGGTATGATAACATGTAAAAAAGTACCAAGCACAGCTCCAGACTTAGAGAAGCTCTTGCTCTGTCTCTTTCTTCCTCCCGCTCCTTTCTCTTGAATATCTTTATGCTGGAATGAACACTTAGTTTCATCGCTTTGCACGGTAACTTTTGACTCTGTGAAATCTTTCTCCTATCATTTTAACACCTTAGCTAACTTATCACCAACTGGCATTGATATTGAAAGCTGGGATTTGTTCTCCACCTCCAGGTCCTGGGGCTTCAGCTGCTTTCTCTGTCTTCCTTCAGGCAATCTATTCTTCCAACCTACAATATTAGAAACAAATAAAGGAGTGGTTTTGTTTTTCCTTTTTAACTCTAGAGATCAGCTAGGTCTCTGTCATTCCTTCAGTATTTCCCTATATCCTTCTTCATAAGAAAAGTATTGAGAAACTTATATAAGAGTGTAATTACCAGCAGCAAGAAATTCAACTTTTCAATTTCCTTCTTGAAGAAAAATCTCCCCTCTCTTCCACCCACAGTCTTTCAAAGCATCTCAGAATAAAGTGTCTGTGTGTGCCATCTTCCAACCTGAAATAATTTGACAGATTGCTTCTGAAACGAATCTAAACTAAAATCAAAATATGAAACTTAAATTAACAAATAGAACTAACGCTGAATACATAGGCTTTACCTAGCTTCGCGACAATTTGACGGTTAGCTGTGTGGTTCTCAGGCTTTTCGTAGAAATTAAGAGTGTTTATTAGTCTGACTTTTGACTAGCAACAACAAAAAATAAATTTTATGGTAAATATTTGAAGTGTTATAATGTATACATAATGATATATGTAGCTATTGTACTTTATAATAAAGTTTTGCCATAAAGTAATTTAATTATGCTCATGTAAAAGCCTTCTCATTTTTATGTTTCAAAAAATATATGTTTATTTAATTCTTCAATCATGGCTTCACACATTAAAGTAACATTTATAAAGTGCAGGATCTGTGCCAGACATTTATATTGAGATCCAGAAATGTAAATATGAACATTCATGTTCTCAAGAGAAAGACAAATAAATATTTAATTATAGTACCATAGATTCAACCATACAGAAATATAAATACATAATATAATTTAAATT